>NW_017297103.1:12939-65875 GCF_001594075.2 Trachymyrmex cornetzi
AAGGAACGGGCAGAAAAAAGATTAAGAACAAGGATAAAGATTAAAAATTAAGAACTGAAAAAAGAACCGAAAAAAACCATAAAATTTTACCAGTTTGGTTACAGTGTTTCGGTATTATAAACTATAAAAAATTTGGATACGGTTTCGGTTTCAGTTCACTAAAAAAAAGGATTTCGAAACGGTTTTCGGTTCAGTCTGGGTCCCTGCTTACAAGTACCATTTTTCAAATAAAAAATATTTTAAATACAGCCCTGGTTCTGATGTACACTACTGTCATAACATATAACACTGAAAATTTATATTATATGTAAACTACAAGATTCCACTAGTAGCAATGTTGATACATTGAATTTAATTATATATTGGACGAGCCAATACATATTTCAGTAAAATTATTAAATAAATCACTGTGTACGTTCTAACGCTTGATACTTGTATGTAAAGGTACCTAAATAGCTAATTGAACTAAGTATTTAAATTTTTACTCACGGCGTAATACTCTGCTACAGCTTTTACTTGTTCATAATCATCGGCTCTTGCTAAGGCTGCCAGTCCATCTGGATTCAAACGTCCACAGCGTGGATATAACTTTGCACGGTCATCTTTACCTAATTCAGTGCCAAATGAATTGATGGTTATAATGATCGCTCTTCTATCTGCTTCAAACTATAAAGATGAAAATGGAGTGCAATTTTACAAAGTAACATTCTCATAATTTTATTGGAACAATATTTTACGGCAAGTATTTCACACATAGTATCTGCAGTTGTACCACCAAGTTCTTTACAAAATTTATAAAACGCTTCCAGATATGCCTTATAGAGCGTGTTTCTAATTATTTCGATATTCATCTCGTCTAAATCTTGTTCAGAAATGCAGTCCACAAAAAAAGGTGCTACAACAAGATATTAATTGTTACTTATAGTTCAGAAAGGTAACTTATATTGTGTAATGCTCATATGTCTATATAATATATATATATATACAATATGATAGGATACGGAATAATATTGTATATAAATGAGAAGTATAATTCCAATACCTAAAGGTGTATCTACCAGTACTGCATTGTACAACTCGGCAGGTGTGGCAGCAACATGAATCGCTTCCATTTGCTCAAAGCTGCCAAGTGGATGACATTTTGGGATCAATTCTGAAATAGGCCGTTGATGCAAAGTACCGGTAATTAACAAAATGATATTGTCGATCATGTAACTGTAAGTGATAAAATCCAAAAATTGAGACAGAGGCTCGACGGAATGATTGCGCATATGCTGAAATTCCACAACCAGTTTCTCCCTCAACTTGTCATCGATCACGCTAACAGAAAGCGGAGATGGCTCGTTGGCCAAAAAGCTACCGTAATCTGTACCAGCCAAGTGTAGCTTCAAATCTAAATAGACAATCGATTAATTTAAGCGAAAAGAAAAAAGAAATTTATTAAAGGGGAACAAAAATCGAATGAAAACTGATTTTTCGTGTGTTTCATAGAAATTTTAGTTTCTTTTTTAATGTTCTTGAAACTATATTTTTTATAAAGTGAAAAATTACACCTTGTAAAAACATTTAATATCTTTTTTAATTAAATATACGTTAGAAACGCTTTGGAAAGATTACATTTGTCGATCGAACAAGTACCTTCGAGTGTTTCGCATTGGACTAGATTCAAGTAATCGCTCTGTTGAAGTATGCCACATTTGAAACCACGACACAAACCCTCCAGGTAACCGCCATCGATATTGAATAGGCACCCCTTCATTTCGAAATACAAATTTCCTCAAAGATGTAACGTAAAAATCCAATGCCAAACTAGATATCGATGCACGTCCACTTCTAAAATCATATGACTGTCATGTCATGATTGGGGGCGCGGCGCATGCACATACACATGTATATGTGTACGCATGCCGTACATGTGTATATATGGCCTTGTTTACATCGTGCACCGGAATCCGGAATACGGGTACTACTACAACTAGTAACTTTCTATTGAATTATCTCAATTTCAGCGATACGTGATACGTGTAAACATATATGTGATATGAGTATTTAATTAATCATTTTGGTGCATATTTTAACGGTTTAGTACATCATTCTTTAAATACATTACTGAAGTTAAGATAATTTAATGGAAAGTTACTAGTTGATACGCGCATCAAGAGTCTCACCATTAGGTCTGTTCGCGTTGCATGAAATCCCCAAATATCTTTGCACTTAAAATGAGATAGATATATATTTGGCTTTGAAAAGAGAGAAAGCGAAGATGCCGAGTGCAAAAAGTGCGAGCAACGTGAACAGACCTATTACCAACTCTGATTAAAGCAGATTAATAGAGATCTGTTCGCGTTGCTTGCACTTTTGGCACTCGACAATCTCGACATCTTCGCTTTCTCTCTTTTTAAGGCAAAATATGTATTTATCTCATTTTAAGTGCAAAAATATTTGGACATTTCATACAACGCGAACAGACCTATCGTTGCATGGCTGTGACAGATTTCCTAACCTATATAATAGTCGTCAACTTTAACGCTTATTATCTCGGTTCGTAGGGCAGAGCAATACTTTTTTCTGCTAGAATCGTTTATTTTGTGCAAAAACGCGTCGAATGTGCCTAATTTCATCGAAATCAGTGAGAAAGGTAGAATTCTTGAGTAAAAACACATTCTTGATAGAATTCTTGAAAAACATTACATGAATCGTTTCTAATTTTGTCTAAATCTCTTCTTTATAGCTGATATATAATTTTTCACCGTAAAGACGTAAACATACCGGTCGAATTGGCTCTGACGACGGAGCGAGAATCATTGTTGTCGAATAGGAAGACCGTATAAACACTAGAAACATGTTACGAATAGTCAAGACCAGAAATTCCAAATGCATCCTCAGTTGCCACTTTTACCTGGCAGTAAATTTCGACAATTTGTTTCACTTCCGGAATGTGTTTAGATATTTCTAGCTAATCTTAAACCCTAGTCATCGCAATATTGAATTACGTAAATATTCGCAAAAATATTCGCTGAAATGGTTCTAACGAAAATATAATATTTCAGTGTGCGCAAGCTTCGACAGAGAGTAACAAAGGATTCTCCGAAAAACTAGCAAAAGGTCCACAATTTGACGACTTTCTCAAAAACAATGTTATAGAGTATAATGGCAAGTTAAAATTAGAGATAGGTGAGTCGGGACGGCTGAAACTGCCGCCATGGCTGAAAAGAGAGATACCTGTGGGAAAGAGTTACAGTAGGATAAAGGCGCAACTGAGGCAATTACGACTAAGTACGGTTTGCGAAGAAGCCAGGTGTCCTAACATCGGGGAATGCTGGGGTGGAAGCACTCACGGTACAGCAACAGCTACTATTATGGTTTGTATAATAAACAAAAGGACACATCAATGTGTGTGTGTGTGTGTGTGTGTGCGCGTGCGCGCGCGCGCGCGCTTCTCGCCTTGATTAAGTAAATTGCATGAAAAATTGGGATTTGATCAATGAGGACAAAAAAAATTTTAGCTCCTATACATATGTTATTCGATTGGTCAAATTTCAATCTTTCAATCTTCAATCTTGTAGCATTTTTTATCAGAGTGGTTTTGCACCGATTTAGATTGGATATTGTTCTATTTATTACTAAACTATTGGTTGATGTTATATGTTTTACTAATAGGAAAACACAATGTCATTAATAATAATCCAATCCAGATTGGTACAAACCCGCTTGGGTCGAATACGCTATCAATCTTCCATGCTTAGTCTGGTTCCAGCCTCAGGAGATTGATGGGAATCATAGTCAATTATTCTTCTCACATTCGACTGTGATTGATCGATTTCTTAAGGCTTATTACACTTACTGTATTTGCAGTGTGAACATAATATTTCATGTGATAATCGACAAGGCTTTTCAAGCCTGTTGATTGGTTGCAAAACAGAGAGATCCGAGAACCTCTCTCTGTTCCACACTCTTAATAATCTCAATCTTAACTGCTGTTGGTTACAATTTACAGTGTGATTGAACAGTCTTCAATCTTAATCTCAAAGTTTCTTTCATCAACCTCAGTTAAGCTGGCGGTTACACGAGGCTTGTTCAGTGGACTCATGTAATCGTCGGTTAACTTAACTGTGAGTGGTGAAAAAGACCCTCAATCTCAATGGTTTATTTGCACACTAGCAATTGCCCACTGCCAGTCAATAATGACTACATTTACACAGCACCCTTAATCGGGTTTAATAATATCCGTAATTATGAAACTGGCGAATCACAGTCGTTCCATTCTTCCGAGGAACAGCTATGATTGGCCACTTTCATAACTACGGATGTCATTAAACCCGATTAAGGATACAGTATAAATATAATCAATAGCGACTTTTGCATAAGGAGTTTTTCCCTTCCCCCCCCCCCCCCCTAACGCTATGATTAGTTTGTGCGCTATTGGTTCGTGTCCAATCGATATACGTCCTTGATTCTCTTAGTTAATGGGAGATACATGCACTCGTGGCTGCCGTTTCTGCTCTGTCAAAACTGCACGTAAACCACCGCCGTTGGATGTAGAGGAGCCCATCAATACCGCTAGTGCAATAGCTGCCTGGAATTTGGATTATATTGTTTTAACATCCGTAGATCGTGATGGTTAGTTACAAATCAATGGTTGTGTTCGGCAGAATGTTTATTTTACAGCTGTTGGAAGTTTTCTTCACCCTGAGTTGGGTTATATCTTCAGATCTAAAAGTATAATTTCCGATCAACACGAAGAAAACCTCCAACAGTTGCAAAATATTCTGCTGAACACAACCAGTCATAGATTATAAAACTAAATTGTACTACTATAGGCCGGTATAGTCGGATCTTATATTTAAGATCGTCTTAAGGGCCGCGACTTTTACTTCTTCGGAAAAGAAGAACTTTAATTGGTTGATTCTTTTATGCACTATTCGTTATGCAAAAGTCTGTGTCGGTCATTAAGATGTCATGAACCAAACAGAAAGCGGTCTTAAAATAAGAAAGGACTATAAATACCGCCCATAGGCCCAGAATTTATTATTAACGCGTCATTTATTATTTCAGATTTAAAGGATGGTGGAGCTAGCCATATTGCATCTACTGTTAAAGAAATAAAAAAGAGGTATTTTATCTGCACAGTTATTTTTTTATTTAATAAAACGAATCAAGCAGTGTTCAAATCATATAGCATTGTAAAAATACTTCATGTTTCATCATAGGAGCAATATATTAGTGGAATGCTTGGTACCAGACTTCAGAGGTGATGAAAATTGCATTGCTACGATGGTAAATTCTAATTTGGATGTGTTTGCACATAATATCGAAACCATAGAGCGTTTAACTCCCTTTGTTCGTGATATGCGCGCTCGATATAGGTATGTATAATGTACCCTTATAATACTTACATGTATAGGATTTTCTGAATTTAAATGCTCAAATCTCAGAAGCGTGTAGGAAATCGATAAACTAAAAAAAAAAGTCCTTTAGAAATATGCTCGTTTTGGAGAAAATTACAGAGACAAAACGTTTCGATTTTTGTACTTATTTATTACTTGTTCATTCACTTATTTATTCACGTTGTCACTTCCTTAATGCAAACATTATTCAAAATGTTGGCCTATTGTAGCAATGCACGCATTGCATCTTGTATGGACAGCCAAACACTGATATGGTCAACATAATGACTCGTCGATCCGACACTCTCTTCTGTCTGGAAATCGGCACGCACTGCCTCTGAAGCGATAATATTTCGTTTTCTGATGAAAACGTTTCTGTTTGTTTACATATCTGCCGTTCTATAAATTCGTCAGTTATCAAAAGCCATCGAGTGAATTACTCCCGTCACGATACACGTGGGCGTACATAATATTCTAACGTCGACATGATTTTCGTGTATGGTTTCTGCGACGATAATGCTAGAGAGGCGGTGCGAGAGTATGCGTGACGATTTCCAAACAGAAAAGTACTGAATCGGCGAGTCATTAACGACGAGACGTTGACTTTTAATAGCTGCGAAAGATCGGCTCATTTTCAATTCAGATCAGCAATCTTTAGAAATTAATATTCCGTCAACACTAGTGCGAAAATTGCAAAATTGTTAAGAGCTTTTTGACTCGGTTTTCATCATAAATAGCGCTATATGATTCGTGAGCGGACTTTAAAAACATCCTATATATATATTCATATATATAATACATAGATATTTATTAATAATACTTACTTTTGTTTTAATTAGAATTAATTTGTCGTTTACTATATACAGACAGTCATTGGCCGTATTAAAAGCAGCTAAAAAGTTAAATCCCAATTTGATTACGAAGTCGTCGATAATGCTGGGGCTAGGTGAAACTGACCAGGAAGTCGAACAAACTATGCAAGATCTAAAGGATGCCGATGTGGATGCTATAACATTGGGACAGTACATGCAACCTACCAAAAGACACTTAAGAGTCATTGAGTATATAACACCTGAGAAATTTAAAGCATGGGAAAATATGGGGAATCAATTAGGCTTCTTGTATACTGCCAGTGGACCGTTAGTTCGGTCATCTTATAAGGCCGGAGAATACTTTTTAACAAATATATTAAAACAACGGAAGAAACAGCAGATTGATGACCATGTTACGTCGTGAATGAAAAATACAGAAGTGTAGATAAATGTTTAATCGAGATACAAGATAGGAAATCAATATAAATAATGAATTCGAAAACATTACGAAAAGAAATCGTCAGAATCTAATGATAAAATGATCCGAATAATAATATATATTACTGTTAATAAACTGATAATAAATGTTCTGTATCGTGTAGCAGATTTACGAAAAAATTGAGATATTTAATCAGAAAATGCAGATTTATATATAAATTGAATGCATATAAAGTTTAAAGTTCATATATACTAATTTAATCTGTGTCCATGGCGATGGCGACTTGAGGATCCTGAGGACCTTCGTCGGCTGGTGGATCTTGCGGAGGTTTGTCATCTTGCACAGCTGGTTCAGTAGGTCTTCCACGTTTATCATCTCCTTCAATCTGGGACAAGAAACTAGCTGTCGTGGTTTCGTTGAGAATAGCAAAATCATAATCCTTTCCTACTATTCCAATTGATACATTCTGAAACATAAGCAAGATTTAATGTCCCCTTTTCAAATCAAAATTGATTCTTAGAATTAAATATTAATAAGATTCTTATAGCAGATATTTTACAATTTACTGCACATACTGCATATAACAATATGCAGTATATAATTTAAATCGGACTCTCAAACTTTACAATAAATATTATTTTTATTGTTATTTATTGAATATGCAGTATGTTTCACAACCACCATACCATATATCACTAGCATATTCTGGAATAAAAAATTCTAATATGAAAATGTCGAGAGATCAAATAATTTTTTAATTATAACCTATGAAAAGCCGTGTAAACGTGGTCTTTGACTATTTAATCGGGTTTAATAATATTCATAGTTGGAAACTAGCCAAAAAAAAACGAAAGAAAATTAAAAATTGTAGTTTTGTCACCGGCTTCTGCAGTCAACTCGTCACAATATGTGCTGCATATAAGAGTTTCAGATTTTACCCGTTTAAAATAAGTAGCCAGCAGCCTACAGAAAATCTCGAAGAACAATTCTATGCTTTTAGAAACGAGGTAGAGACTTTAGTATAAGAGAAAAGAGTCGCCAAAAATTTCGTTCGTACGCTACGAATAAAATTGACGTGAAGCCATGAAACCGAGCAGTATTTTAATTGATCTCTTTCTAAGAAATGGCGTTGCAATATTTTAAATAAGGACAGATGAATGCGTTTGAGCGAGAAAATAAGTATAAGAAATGAAAGATGTCACTATTACCGAATTTGGAATTTAAAAAAGTCTGTACTATCGACCTTGATTAAGTTCGACCGTCATCCTTAAGGGGATGCTGGAGGGACCCAATTATCGACATTGCAGTTTGATCAAAATCTCTGAATTGACTAAATGGAATAAAAAATCCTTTTACAGGATTAAAGTAAACGCAAAATCCTGATGTGGTGCAGTGGATGTTATACTAAAATTGAAAAAAAAAGTAAAAAATTTTTGAACTTCTTTTTATTTTAGTATAAAATCCACTGCACCATGTCAGGATTTTGCATTTACTTTAATCCTGTAGAAGGATTTTTTTATTCCATTTAGTCAATTCGGAGATTTTGATTAAACTGCAATGTCGATAATTGGGTCCCTCCAGCATCCCCTTAATTTTTCGATATCTTTAGATGCCTCAGTAATTTGATGAACAGAGTAATTGGAGGAATCATACTTAAAAAAAAAAAGGTATACCCATGATTTTTATAACCATGGAAAATCGATTTTTTCAAAAATTAATTTTACACTATTTGTGCTGTCAAGCCATACAATTTTTGTCTGAACATATCTTTGATTCAATCTTGTCCTGCAAAGATAAAAGAAATGCTAGACTAAAATTGGACATCTTATATAAATCAGTTAGCTATTAGATCATGGAATGACATATGGCGTTGTGTGAGAACAATTGACTCAATCTGTGAGTCCTGGGTTTGATCCCAATCCTCATTCCATGTAAGCCTTCATTTTATAAATTTATTGAAAAATTAAAGATCATAAATCGTATGAAGGAGCATGAGATGACAATGATATACTTCATTCCGAAAATCTATTTTAATAAGATATGAGTTAAGTCGAGTCTATACTTACTTTCACTGATAAATCAACTTCGTTAGGTAAAGTATCACGTAATGCTCTAAGGCCATGCTTGACTAATTCGTCAAGGTCGCACGACAAGAATTCATTTAGGTGTTTTTCTAAATATGTCCTTGCGCTTTGGGAACGTGCTCCTATGGCCATCGCTTTACAGTCAAAGTAATTTGCAGATGGACATGTCTGATATATATGCGGTCCTTTGTCCTAGAAAGCGACTATTATTAGAGAAATATGTTTAGCATATACTGAATTATACACTATTTTCAATAAATTCTCACATCATATCCAGCTACGAGTAAACCAACGCCATATGGGCGTCGATCATATCTTTGCGTACACGTTTGCATTTTATTTCCCAGAGATGTAATCAGACGACTTACAGGTAACGCATGGTCATGAGCATACTTATAATTCAGGCATTCAGTTCGCATATAACGACTGCGAAAAATAATTTGCTTTTAACCGTCATTATGCCTATTTAAACACCTTGTATTCTTAAGGTTCCTCTACATAGAAGTCGTAGATGGTCATGGAGTCTTAAGTCGTAGGAAACCAACCAATCACAATCAAATATAAGGAGAATACTCAATTAGAACTGATCAGTGTCCTACAACTTAAGACTCCATGACAGTCTACGACTTCTATGTAGAGGACCCTTTACTCTCTCATGCACAAATATTTTAAACACCTATATTTTAAAATAACTTAAACAGAAGAAACCAATAAATTGCATAATGTAACAAGATAACAGACGTTAAACTCTATTCGTGGCAAAATACAATAAATATAGCATAGTGGTAGCAAACTTTACTATTTTTATTAGCGAAAGGATTAAGACACAATTAAAACAGATATCTTATTACACACAAGGATATTGTATCTTTTAATAGAAATGGAGAATGGAATGGGAAAATCAGCAAACACAAAGTACCTCAATATTCTTGCATCAGCTGTTAAACCTGAGATACTAATTCCCATGTGTTTGTCTATCGGTATGATTTTTTTCTGATGAGCTGATAATTCCGAAGATGCTCTTTTCAATGCAATAAGAACGGCGTGTGCTTTACTCTTAAGACCTACAGTAGCTGATCCTAGTTTCACAGCTTCCATAGCATATTCCACTTGATGTAGTCGTCCTTGTGGACTCCATACTGTCACATCACTATCGTACTGATTACGGAACTAAGAAACATATTCCATAATCGAAAAATTAATAGAAATCATTTACATATTTAAAATCAATTAACACACGTAATGTGTGTATGTTAATCATTAAATATTATTCAATCTAAACAATGAACAACGTTACATACATTTTTCATATGGTTAGACTATACTTTTTCTCTATGTCCTTAAGCAATAGTTGTGTATTTCTATATTACTAAGTGCAAATATACATAACCATAGGCCTGTTCCTTTTGGCTGAACTTTTGCACCAGTTCGATTTTCTTTCTTTTCTATCCGGGAGGAAAGAAGAGGAAGAAAGATGAACTGGTGCAAAAGTTCAGCCAAAAAAAAACCAGGCCTCATAAAAATAATAGTTTCGAGATCAATAACTTCTTTACAATGATGATTAAAATAGAAGTATCGAAGCATAATGTACCGATAATTAATTGAATACTTACCATTCTTAATATTAATCCCCTTAATTCGAAAGATACAGATTACAGTATTATTCGATCAAACACGGAAATTTCGTGAATCAACAAAAAGATACAGGCAATGATGTGCAATACTGATACTGACAACTACCATCGACTACGCAATGCATTGTATGTACAGCATAGAGGTAGAAACCGAGGATGCCAAATTGCCAATCGGGGACGATGGACGATTAGAGGCCTAGATAACAGAGACGCGACATTGAAGGGTATGATCTGATTGGCTGTCTAAACACGTGATCAGGGCGCCATTTTAATTCATTACTGCGTATATTTAGAGTCCTAGGACTCTACTAGAGTCCTAGATTTATCAGAGAGACGCAACCGGCTCAAGTCAGTATGACAAAGGTGCTAAGGAGAGTACTAAACATGGCCGACATGCTATGAAACTGCCTTTAAACTATGTCAAACAAGATAAGACGTGTAGGATAATGTGAGATAGAATGTATAGGATAAAATGAAATAGAAATATGTCACTAGTACTATAGATGGCTGCCAAGTCACGCAATTGATCAGATTGAAACAGCAAATCAGAATGCACAACACCGGTTGCGCCTCTCCGATAAATCTAGGACTCTACATCAACCTAATAAGATACCTTTTCATACCGACGCTCGACGCTCATTTTTGTCGTCAAAATAAGTCACGTGATAGAAATTGGAGAATATCAAGCGTCAATATTGATCACGTGACCTATTTTGACGCTGAAAATGAGCGTCGAGCGTCAACATGAAAAGGCACCTAACTTTTTATTGGCTGCGTTCGAGGAGCGCGCTATCAACGCTACTTGTGTCATACTATCCTTGTTTCACATTTAATGGACGATGAAGATAGAATGACACAATAGCGCTAATAACGTCTTCCCGAACCCAGCCATAATACATACCGTAGTCTGAAAGAAAATGGCGCTGAATCAGGTGATTTAGCGAGCCAATCAGACCATTTTCTCACCTGTTGCCTCTCTGATTTCTAGAACTCTAGGGCTGCGTTCAGAAATATCACCCGAGTGCCCACGAGTATCGTATTATCTTTGTTGTTCACTCAGTCTTAAACAAGGATAAGATAATACACGGAGACACCCGGGTGATGTTTTTGAACGCAGCCTAGCAGGTGCCATTCACATGCAAATTGATGCAAACGTCAAGTAGCGGAAGTGAGAGGAACGCACGGAAGCAGCAACCAATCAGCTGGGCGATACGGGCAGTGATGTAAAAAAATATTTTTTACGCCACTAGGTTCGTCGTGTCGCATGTGGTTGAGTATGCTCGTCTATTCACGTTTATTAATTGAACGCAACCATTCACAGTAAATTAAAGTAAATATCCGAAAATAACCTCTACAATTTCGGTGAAAATTTGTTTTATAACATTGTTTATATATTAGCGCTAAAAATGTCTTATAAAGCACATTTGGATATGGAGATACGAAAATTGAGGCCCGCTGAGTTATATACTTTAGGAAGTATATTAAGCATTTCCAATTCATGGAAGAAACTAATGTCTATTGTGCTTAAAGAAGAAAATGTTCCTAAATTTAGTAGCGATCATATCAGGTGACTCTCTTATAAGATATTTCAATAGATACCAAGTTTAGATAATTTTTTGCCTTACATGTTTATCAAACTATCCAGTTTACTGTACAGTAAACCGGATATTTTAAAAGCCCATCGAAATTGAAAGATACTTCAGTATGCTTTTTTGTTAGCATTATGAAAAGATTTTTAGAAATTAAATGCATTATATATTTTTCTTAAGATTATTATTAAAAATAACAATTATTTTAATTGTTACATTATAATACATTGTAATCATTCCATGATTAGCATCATTGAACAAATGGCAAGTAGCGATAAACGCAACGCAGCTCAAATATTTTTGGATGAGTGGAGTACTATGGAGAAAAAGAGACCAACATTGAAATTATTACAAGAACTTCTTGTAAAAGCAGAGCTATTTAGAGCTGCTGATTATGTGGCATGTGATATATTAAAACGTAAAGTTTATAATTATATATGTACAAAACTTTTTTTATTTTTTTTAGAGTTTAATGATTTTTTCTTATTATATATTCTATTTGCGTTACAGAGGAAAAACCAAAGAGGCCAGATTATGGTCCAGCTCATTCTATCGATACAAGTGATACAGTCATAAATAAACTACTAGATAATCAAATGTTTCCACAAGATACATTTGCTAATCGTACGATATTAGAACCGACGTCAGAGCTGATTTCAGAGAATAATATAATATGTTCCTCTGAAAAACCTGTAGCTGTACTGGCAATACAAAATTATAGATGCGAGGAATTATCGTCTGAAGAACTGCCAGTAGTTCTTAACAACTATAAATAACTTGCAAAAGCAGTGCTTAATGTTTATTTAAACTAAAATAATGTTTGTGAAATTAATCTAGGTTTATAATTTGTAAAAATACTAAAAATAAATATGGTAATTATTTAGAATACGGACTGCATCTTCAATTTTGATAAAATTAGGCTCATTCAACGCGTTTTTGCTCAAAATTAAAGAATCTGGCAAAAAAAAGCTGCGGTCTGCCCCGTGAACAGTGATATTAAGTGTTAAAGTCGACGACAATTTAGGTTCGGAAATCTATCGTGCTAACGAGATGCAGCGCTATGTATGTATATTTTGGTCACACGCGCGGTATTCGTCTTTTTATTCTACATATGCTCCTGCCCTAATTTCGAGCATACAACGTGCATATAATTTTTTTACGAAGTAAATGTTTGGTGAGCTGATGGGGATACAGAAATCTGTAATTTATTATTTTTCTCAGCTTTGGACACAAAACACACCAGGAGCAGGTACATTAGCACGGATATTTCAATAGTGGAGAAGGAATTTTTATTCTGTGCAACTAAATCGTAGAATATTGCATTTAACATAAACGCTTGCTTTATCGGTAAAAAAGAAGACTCCAGCATCTCATTAATAACGTCAAAATTAAGCCGGCGGCACACGATGCTTGTTTTCTTGTTGGATTGTTAGCTGGATTAGATTCTTGCCACCGTATTGGCTGCGATGCTGGCACTGTCAGCATCGCAGCCAATACCATGGCAAGAATCTAATCCAGCTAGCAATCCAGTAAGAAAACAAGCATCTGTGTGCTGCTGGCTTTATATAAGGAAATTTGTTTTCGAAGTACAGATTTTGTGTTTATATTTTTGTAAAGCAGAGAAAATGATTGTGAATGAATGACTGTGAATTATGATATTAAAAACAAGTACCTTTTTATATGAATTGGAATTAAAATTAACATTTTTTTAAGTAGAGAATTTGTTTTTAAAGCAGAAAATATTATTCTAAAAAACTGCTATTTTATCCTTTATTGTTATTTTTCTGTTATGTGTTCCCTTGCCGAAAGAGCCAGCAAATCGCGGGTATACTACCTCTCTTTGTCGTACAATCAAGTTAGAAAGTTTTTAAGTACCGGTAAATAAGGATAGAGTGAGATGTACGAGTGATTTAAAACCAAAGCGTCGTATGAATAAAATAAATTACATACAAAGATATACATCGGATGAAGATAATAATTGTAATTTATTGATATAAGAGTCATATCAGCTAGATATATATAAGACTAAAAAAAAGAAAGTAAATTTAACTTTTGAGTACGAATGTAACGTTATGTTATGCGCATGCGCAGATAGTTGAAAAGAGAAAGGTATACCCGTCAAACTATCTCATGCTATCTCGTTCACGTTTTTCACACTCTTTCAACTAATGCATTAGCACGGCAGTGCATGCTTGTATAATTATTATAATTCAATGGAATAGGAGCCCTGTGCCTCTATTCTGTAACTCGTCAAGACAATTGGTCTGTTTGACTGGCTTACACTTTTTTACACTTAAAATGATATAGATATATATTTGACGCTGAAAAGAGAGAAAGTGAAAATGCTGAGTGTAAAACGTGTAAGCATGTCGGATAGACCTAAGGCCTGTTCTTTTTGGCTGAACTTTTGCCATTAGTTCATTTTTCTTCCTCTTGTTTCCTCTTGGAGAGAAAAGGAAGAAAGAAGAACTGGTGCAAAGGTTCAACCAAAAAGAACAGGCCTCTATTAACGACAACGTTGCGCAGATATTTTATGGTATAAAAAGCTGCGCAACGATGTCGTTACTGTCTTAACGAATCTAAAGTCACTAGATTAACAAAGTACCACGATGAGAATATTCACTGAATTAGCATTTGGAGCCAAAATGGCGTCGAAGTGCTATTCTAATTTGATTCTGTTATTATCGAAAATTCCCGGTTGCTGTGGTTGAAAATTGCAAAAATCGCAGCGAAAGAGTCTGAAGTTTCGAATAACCGCGCGTCATGGAGCCAAAATGGCGACAGTTCGCGGTACTTTGTTAATCTAGGCTACGTTTCATAACTTCCTCTCAGAGGAAAATTTTACTCGAAATACGTACACACTATAGCATATAGAGTAAAATCATCCTCGGAGAGGAAATTTTGGAACATAGCCCTAGTTAATTTAAACGGATCTTACAGCGAATAGGGGCCTCTATTCTTGAAAAGAAACGTGTGCGAAAAGCTAGGGAAATACTATAGCATACTTTAAGCTCTGCGCGCACAATAGAAGGAATAATGGCTTCTGCATACTGGATGCGGAAACACTTGCCGCGCGGCAAAATGTAATGCCTCCGGCACACCAACGCGATGTTCGTCGCGCGCGACACGCGATATTCAATAAGTGTACAGCTTTATGGTTACTGCACACTGGACGCGACGAGCGATATCCAATGAGAGGTTTGCTTTGCGTCGTCACGTGAGAAAAAGCAGAGTTTTTATTGGATATCGCTCGTCGCTCATCGTTCATCGCGTCCAGTGTGCAGTAACCATTACCGATATTCTCATTCTAAAGGTACACTCTCATTGGATATCGCGTGTCGCGCGCGGCGAACGTCGTGCTGGTGTGCCGGAGCCATAATGCTGTAGCCAATGAGCTTATGGCTTCTGCACACTGGAGACGCGGTAACCTATGAATACGTTAGGAGTGTAAGCTTATTGGCTACCGCATCACATTTTGTCGATCGGCATGCGTTTCCGCGTCCAGTGTGCAGCAGCCGTTACAGCTCCTAATGTGTTCATTGGTTACCGCGTCTCATTTCGCCGCGCGGCAAGCGTTACCACGTCCAGTGTGCAGGAGCCATAAGGAATTAGGAATGAAAAATAAACGATTTTAACCTATCAGAGATCGGATACATCGGAATACACGGAATACACGGAATACACGGTTTCTGAGAGGTTGAAATCATTTATTCTTTATTCATAATTCCTTATTCCTTCTATTGTGCGTAACAGCTACATGAAAATGCACCTTTAACGTCAGACGTCAGCGATGGTCAGCGTCAGCAGCAATCGTTATTCGTTAGTGATCGTTAGTAGTAACCAGTAACCAGTAACGCTTGGAAAGGTTCGGTGACGCTCTCGCTTTTTGAAAAGGAAATTCGCCACTGACTTTAATTTAACAATAATGGGTCACGAAGGAGAGGTTACTCTTATTCAGAATTCTGTAAGTAGTATTATACTGGTATTACTACATTAAGAATTTAATCACCCGTGTCCGCGTGGAATAGGATGTATATCCTCAATCAATGCTTGTAGTTTATACAGATGTGTGAGATAAGGTAACCTTGAGTGTACCGTGTACGTCGCACACACGCGCATAGTAGCGAACGGTTGCGATGCGGATTGCGGTGGCGTTCCGTCTCCGTCCTGCAAATATGCAATGTTGCCAGAACCTGGGAGAAAAGCAAAAAAGTATTTACTGTATAATACCAATTTGAAGAAATAATGGTGCACATATGTTGCGCTTCTCCGACAAAGTAATATTGTACGATTACGTGGACTTTTATTTCTAAAACAAATCAAAATTCAGATTTATAAATTAAGTTAATAATTAGAAATCGAACACCGACGGAAAACACGAACGACACGTACGTAACATCGTTTCCTTATCGCAAAGCAAAAAGATTTAGATTATTTCCTCAAAACTACATGGTTACAATTTACAGTTACAGTAGACTATGCCGCAGGTTATATACCATATAAATATTCCAACATGAGACACATCTTTTACACTTGTCGCATATTATATTTGTTCGTGAAATCTATATACTTCGGTTTCAGTTCTCGACCTTGAAAACGATCGATCCCGCATTGCGTTATTACGCGAGATTGTTTTTTTTTGTTACAACTATAATACGAAAGCGCGAATTCAAGCGAAAAGACTTTAATTAAAGTGTCTTTCACATTTTTAACGTTTGCAACGCTCGCGGATATAATTTCGTCCTTGTTTATCAAATGTTAAGGACGAAATGATGCATACGAGTGTTTAATGCTTGTAAGTGGAGATGGATGATTCGTTCAATATTACGTCAATCGTGAACGATTTTAATTGCGTCACCATTTAATCGCAAAGACTTGAATCATCGAATCGAAGTAGGTAAAATAACGGGTGTGCGTAATGTGGTTACGTCGCATGCCTACTTTTTCCTGAATAATTAAGCACATTTGCCGATGAGCAAAAAATTGGAAAGTAAAATATTACTTGTTAACCCCTTTTTTTTTATTATCGTTACTTTGGATGCTTTCCATCTAATGATACAAGTAAACACAAGTATCGTTCTGTCTTTGTCACTCACGAAAAGAAAGACAGAATAACGATAATTGTGTCGACTTGTGTCGTTCTAAAATCTTAAATGAAAGGTACCCTTATTGTATTGTTCGCTAACGCAATCGTTACTTAAATCCTTTAACTTTATAATTATTCAATAAATAGCATTATTGTTTTATGTATATAATTGGCTAGAAATATTTTTTTTTATAATAGAAATAGTCTTGTACTTTATGCCTTGTTAAGCTGTATTTCAATATTCGCTGCTAATATTGAAAATCTGTATAGATATATGTGTAAAATGAATTATACATATATTTTCAATACTGGCAGTGAATATTAGAATACACTTTTATAATAAGGTCATTAATGTTGAAAAACAATGTTTAATAAAGATTTTTAATACACTCTACGAGTTTGTAGAGTATAATTTAATTTCCTAAAGATAAAAGCATATGTTAAAAAATAAAAAATATTGATATAGATAATTATCGTAGATTTGGTTAATATAAGTGTAATATACAAGAAAAATCGTATTTTAACATCCAAAAAAAAGTAATGAAAAAAGTAATAAATCGTTAAGTTTTTAAGCACTGACGCGCACCGATGATGAGGTATATTGCTAACAAGTACTTTCCATGATAACTTTATCCAAGAGATATCTCCCAGAATACAATGGAGATATCTCCTGGATAAGATTATCCGCAACTTATCTGGAAGTGAAGAAATTGGGCATTAGTGACACAAGTCGTCAAATGTTCTATCTTTTTTGCATTTCGTGAGTAGCGAAGACGGAACAATACTTGTGGCGACTTGTGTCACTAAATGGAAGACGTCAAGGACGGCCGGCCAAAGGCAAATTGTTGTGACTATCAAAAAAGTTCCGGTAACTTATTTCGAACATATACATACATAGGTCGATTATCTCGGAAAATATGAAAAATACGGAAAAATGATTCAGATAAAAGTTCATATCTGAAAAGACGTAAATATTGGTAAAACTAATTTTTGAAAATTATCAATTTTTTAAGGTCATATGTACAATATCACTATTTTTTTAATTAAAATTATGTAATCTTTTTATTATATATAATATAATTTCTCTGATTATTCCGCATATAAAAGTATTAAAGTACAGTTATCGAAAAATCAATAGTTTTCAAGTTATTTTATACTTTATTCCGGCACGTATTGACATGTGAAGTGTCAAGTATTTCATAAACTGTTAATTTCTTTTATAATAGTACCTTAATACTGCAAGTACCTTAATATGCACAGAGTAATGAAATGAATCAATTGATATGAAGAAAATACATAGCTGCTTATATTT
Source organism: Trachymyrmex cornetzi (assembly GCF_001594075.2). NCBI lineage: Eukaryota > Metazoa > Arthropoda > Insecta > Hymenoptera > Formicidae > Trachymyrmex > Trachymyrmex cornetzi. The sequence continues at coordinate 31,283 of NW_017297103.1, forward strand.
AAAAAATTATGCATTTTCATACATATCTTTTTAAAGCAACCATGTTTTCTCAACACCAATCGATTTATCTCCTTGTTCTGTGTATAAAAGTATTAAAGGTACGATTATAAAAAAAATGAGTAGTTTATGAGATATTTAATCGTGTCGATATGTGCCAAAATAAATAAATACGTTTATGAGCTGAAAGAAGAAAAAAATGTTATACATATAAATGTACATAGGTCTTCAAATGCTTCATTAAAAAGTTATAACAAAAATATAAAATTTGTAAAGAAAACAATTTTACCTAAGTTTGCATTTCAAATTGCCATCCGCTCAAGTCAATACAAGCTTGGCATGGATATAATGTTGAATTTATCACTTTTTTACGACGATAAAGGAAACATTTCTAAAAAGATATATTTCGGACTTCCTTTCCATGTAGATTTACTAACGAAAGTTCATTGAAGTCTGTAGATATACAGGGTGTTCGGAAATTCGATCGACAACACTCGTGGGCAGGTAGAACGCACTAAACTAATTCGAAAAGTTCTCTACTAGTAAAATTGATAGTGATTTGAGAAAAAAATTATTAAAGATCAACATTCGGCAATTTTTAATTATTAATACCTTGTTAACTCTATTGCGAAAATTGCAAAATGGTAGAGAACTTTTCGACTCAGTTTAGTCCGCTCTACTTGCCCACAAGTGTTGTCGGTTGAATTTCCGAACACCCTGTATGTGTGTGTGCGTGTGTATACATATATATATATATATATAGAGCTATCTTCCTATTAGACGAATAAACATTTGTATTACAATTTTTATTTGTATTATTATTTACGTTCATTTAATAAATATGTGTATTATTATCATTGAATAACAATTTTAGTTATAATAATTTTTCTCGCGTCTTTCCATCTCATTTAACTCTGTCATATGATACTTTAAGCAATGCATTTCTCTCAATTTAATGTACTTTCTATTCACATCAATTAATAAATATATATTCCAGAAAGGAACTGATATGATATTCATTTTTTTAATAGGATGACTTGCAGATTAAACTTAAAGACGCAGGCAATAATTTGGTGGTTATCGATTTCTTTGCTGTATGGTGTGGACCATGTAAAATGATTGGACCATTGATTGAAGAATTGTCAAAGGTTTTATATATACCACATTAATTTTTTATTAAATCAAGTTTCTATGGATTTATTGAAATTCAAAACACGAATATCTTGATTTGTTTATATAGGAAATGCTGGATGTTGTTTTCCTTAAAGTTGATGTGGACGAATGTGAAGATATTGCTGCTGAATATGAGATATCTAGTATGCCTACGTTTGTTTTTATAAAGGAAGGCAAAGTGGTATGTATTAAATTCGAATCAAATATTTATCTAAATATTAAAAATTCTCGCTTTAATATTATAAAAAGAAATAATGAAGTAATTCAGCTATTTATAAGATTTTTTTATTCGGACCGACAAGAATTAAACACTAAGTATAAGCGTATTCAGGCCTATGACGGTCAAAGCTAGATCTTTTTTGCCTAAATAATTCCCAGTGAATTATCTATATCCTATATATGTACGTGCATATATATCATTTTTGTAGTTATTTAAACTGCACGCCGAAATTTTTCCGGACTTTATCTGACGTAATTAAACTACTGCAATAATATCACAAGTTAAATTAAATTGACAATGCGCTGAAAACCTTAAATAAATTTATTGCGAAAAATATTACCTCGGCCGGGACTTGAACCCGGATCTCTTGTATCCCGTACGAGCGTCCTAAGACATTAGACCACCGGGGCCTCGGTATTATTTTTCGCAATAAATTTATTTAAGGTTTTCAGCACATTGTCAATTTAATTTAACTTGTGATATTATTGCAGTAGTTTAATTGCATTAGATAAAGTCCGGAAAAATTTCGGCGCGCTGTTTGAATAACTACAAAAATATGATATACATATATGCATGTACATATATAGGATATAGATAATTCACTGGGAATTATTTAGGCAAAAAAGATCTAGCTTTGACCGTCATAGGCCTGAATATGCTTATACTTAGTGTTTAGCTATTTATATTTCATAACTAATCAAATAAAATCGTTAATGCTTTCAGTTGGAGACTTTTTCCGGTGCAAATTACGATAAATTAAAAAATACAATCCAAAAACACAAATAAATAAATTAATCGTCACGATTGTTTAAATATATTGTATTCTTAAAAACTGTAAAAATGATATACTGGATTAGCTATATAATTACTATTTTACATAAATAATATAGAATGGCTATTTAAATAGAAAAAATAATTTGCATTGTTTACATATTGTACACGCATTTTAATTGAAAAAGATTGAAGCAGCATTATTTTTCAATAATGAAAAAATTTCTATGGATTTTGTTGCTAAAATGTATGATGAACTTACAAATATATACGATATAATTATGAATCACAATGTGAACATCGAATTTTATTATTTTTACATGTTGTACAATGATGGTAAAATAGAAAATGCCCCAGTTCCAGATTTGCACGGTTGTCCTAACATCAATCTACTCGAAGGTGATAATATATCATCTTTTTTTCCTATAAATGATAAGAGATAAGTAAGTAATGTGCATACAAATAAATATACATGTGTGCATGTATGTATAATCAATTTAATCGAAGAAATATGAGAGTAGTAATGTCATTTATATCTTTAATAGAAATAATTTTTTTCATCTAATTTTTCTTTAACCAATAACATTTTCTCATTATATATTATTATTACAAGCATATAAAAATATTTAAGTAAATTAATCAAAATATTAATAGTTTAAAAGAGATATCCTATATACAAGGTGTCTGATAATTGTTCTGATAAGAGTTGTGGACATGTAGAGCGGACTAAACCGAGACGGAAAGTCCTCTACCATTTTGCAATTTTCGCAATAGTTAACAAGATATTAATTGCTAAAAATTGCTGAAAATTGGTCTTTAACAATTTTTTACTCAAATACTATCAACTTTATAGAAAAACTGGAAAGAAAATCTTCTCATAGAGCTCTAGAATTTTTTTAGAATTTTTTCAGAATTTTTTAATACTGTATTTTCTCATGTTAAAAATGAGAAAATGCATTACACTAAAAAGTTGATAAAAAATTCTGAAAAAATTCTTAGAGTTCTATGAGAAGAAAATAAATAATTTTTCTCTTGCAGTTTTTCTGTAAAGTATATTGATAGTATTTGAGTAAAAAATTATTGAAGACCAATTTTCGGCAATTAATATCTTGTTACTATTGCGAAAATTGCAAAATGGTAGAGGACTTTTTTCCGTCTCAGTTTAGTCCGCTCTACATGTCCACGAACTCTGTCAGAACAATTATCAGACACCCTGTATAATTTTGACGCGTTTTAACATAAAATATGAAACATGTACAATAAGTATCTGAGCTTAAAAACAGCAAATAATTTAGCTTATAATAGTTTTATACAGCAAAATGACCATTGCTGCAATTTTAGGTCAATAACTTTTAAATATGTAAGTGAGAACAAATAAGCTTTTGCACGAATATTTATTATTACTTTACATCAGTATATGTATAAAATTTGATTTAATTTTTAACATTATTTCTTCATTGCAAATATTAAAATATTTTACATAAGCATCAAGACAAAAAAAATAAATAATTTTTAAATCAATAAAAGAATTGTACTTAAATTTTACACAATACTCAGACGTAATAATAGAATAATCTATGAGATTTTCATATTTTTCGTAGTTTTCAGATGTGACATACATCCTTAATAAGCTTGCGATGTACATGTGCATTAATTTTTTAATTTTTGATATTTTTGTATAAATAAAATAGTGTTTTCTTTTGGCTGCACTAGTGGATGTTACTGTTAAAGCCGTCGTACGGATTAAACCATGAAATCCTCAATACATTTTATAGTGCTGTTAAGTAAAATCTGCATTTTATGATTCAAAATATTTGAATTTTACTTCTACATAATTTAAATCAATGTACAATAGCTTTAATATGCACTCAGTGTGGACTAATACAACCAAAAGAAAACGGTATTAAACAAAAATATCCATATAAAGGCTATGCGATTCAGTAATAGTCGCTACTTATTGTTAATAGGAGAAACAAAGACCAGGCCTCGATTCGAGCTCTCCTGGCAATGCCCAGAAGTGTCCCGATCTTTTACTCATGTTACATTATGATCTCTTTGAAAATCTTAGTCTCGGTCCACAACTTTGCTTTAAGAGGCCTTAAGTTATAAATCGAAACAGATTAAGTGACAATAATTTCTGTCTTTAAACTATTTTTGCGCAGTCTTTTTTTAGCTCGGATCTACAATAGGTACTTTAATCCATAAGAAATGGACGAGTCATAGTCAATTATTCTTCTCGCATTAAACTGTAATTGGTTAATTTTTTACAGCTCAAGGCTTAAAATACCTATTGTCGATTCGGATTTAGGCTTAACCGTTAGACTTAAGCGAATTGAGTAAAACCCAAGTGTTACGACTTATAAGTTTTGTGGCCGATATATCGTCAGTGGCTTAGTTTCCACCGAGGATTTAAACCAGATCAGAATGTAAGAACCAACCAATCACAGTCGAGTATTCCCCTGTTACAGTCGAACGAAAGAGGAATGCTCGACTGTAGTTGGTTAGTTCTTACATTCTGATCCGGTTTCAACCCTCGGTGAAAGCTGCTAGGCCACTTACAACTTACGTCTTATGATCTCTTAAAGCAAGGTTGTGGACTTAACCTTATGGACAAGTATACTATTTAGTAGGTGGACTTAAATTAAAGTTGAGTTATTTTACTTTCGATGATTGAGAGTAATCTTTACCTAACTTTCTCATTTATAATAATTCGAAAGTTATACATCTTCTGAGTCGTGTCGTTTTTGAAGGGTATGAATTAAATAATTTTATTTTATATTGAAAACAAATACTTTTCAAACTCATATGTATGAAGTTTTTTTTATGTATATATTGAATGCAATGTTTTGAATATTTCGTATTTTTAAAATTTAGCAATAATTTTTCGCATAATCTAGCTGTAATAATTTTTTCTAAATATAACTCACCTTGCAGTGTCGCCGTTTTTAAAAAGCCTAGCGAACTTTCGAAACTTATTTGCTGTAATGGCGAAGCAGAATTCTCCATTCCTTTTCGACTGAGTGGTTTGAACGTACCATCGAAGGTCATATAATCTGCGATTAAGGACAGATGTCTTAAATCAACGGTGATGCCATACATCTTGAAGACATCTTTAATTTCTCTTACAATAACTCGATTTGCGGCTTCAATTCCATATGTTTGAGAAATATTATAAATGTCGTTAGAATATAATCTGTTTAAATCAAGTATGTTATCATACTTGAACATTTCCTGCAATGAAAAGAATACAAAAAGTAGAAAAATATACTTTACTTATACTTAAATTGCTTATAATTTGCATTTACCACTATATTTAGACCATCTGTTTTGAGAATCGTTTCGCCTTTACCGTTTTGAAATGTAAAAGCTTTCTTAATACATTTTGTTTCCCATAAGACAGTTTTATTCGCAGCATTCCTAATTATTGTTGGCAAATCCAATCTGATTGTTTTAAGCGGTAACTGAAAAAGACAGATATGTGTCAAGCCCGATACTCGGGGTCTACAACAGTCCATAATTGCTTAAACGCAGACGTAAGGTTATGGAAGTAGTAGTAGTAGTAATAGTAGTAATGCGTGGTCTATTCATAGTTGATTAGCCTGCTCACATTTGACTATGATTGGTTGATTTCTACGCCTACTCCTTAATCCACTGCTACTACCTATATTACAGACTACGTAGTAAGCGTGGTCTACAATGACAATAGTGGAGACGATGAGACTGTAACGAGTAAGAAAATGACCACTCACAGTGACTCACAGTCGATTATTCTTCTCACATTCGACTGTGATTGTGGTCTGCAATTTTCTACTCTTACAGCCTCATCCACTATTACTACACTGCCCATTGTAGACCAAGCGCATAAATATTGTATATATAATGTAAAATATATTAATCTACAATCTAATAAAATGTAAAGAGGTCGTAACTATAAGATTACGACAACCAATCAGATTCCATGCAGTTTCGATAACAGCAGTGCTGATTGTTCACCATGATAGATAGACAGAAAGTGTTTTTGCTGTTGTTACTGCTATTATATTATAAAGTCGAATTTATAAATTATTATGTGCCTGTTTAAAATTTAACAACACATAACAGTGCGGACGCGTGATAGATAAAAACTGAACCATCTTTTACAACACGCTTTTTACAATCGATAATAGCAAGTAAAATTGCGCTTTACAACATTTTACAATCACTTATGTTTACGTTTACGCAATTGTAGATTGAGCAATTGTGTAGATTTTAAATGTAAGAATCGACTATCAATACCACAGCTTTAGATTTTCTAAATTTTTTTTTAAATTATAGAATGAGAAATCTTAGAATATTTCGAAGTTCACATATTGCATGAAGAATTCTAAACAAGATGTCCGTTATTTTACACTAGAATTCTAATCAAAATGTAGACTTTTTCAGCTTTTCTGAAGTGTTCCAATTTGTATTAAAAAAATCTAATAATAAGAAATTTAGGTATAAAGAAAAGTTATAAAAGTATATACAGAAATTTTGAAAAATTGAGAAATTTATATAGAAATTCCGAAAAATTATGTGAAGAAAACTGGAAATTATATGTGATATCAGGCGAAATTTCCTAATTTTAAATTGTAATTGAATTAAGTAAATAAAAGGAAATTATAATTACATTAGGTAGGTAAAGAATAAATAAAAAGTGTTAGTAATAAGGATGATAAAAGAGAGAGGGACCTTTTTCTCGCTCACTTTTGTTTCGCGATAAAATATATTCATATTATTTTTTGACAATACATTTTAATATATCGTGAGTGATGGCTAAAATCATTCGAATGTTAAGCTAAATAATATTTCTTTGTAAAATAATAGAAAGATTGTAACTAGAAATTTTCGCTTAACACTTACCCAAAAGGTGAATTTGCACCATGATAGTTTATTCTCGTCATAATCATAATCCATAGCATTTTCATACATATCCAAGACACGATCCTTCCCGCCGGTAGATTTGTTATTGTTATTCTTTCTTCTATGATTTAATTTCTTATTAGTATCGTCATCATCATTCTCTTTATCCTCGAGAATTCTATTTGCATTATTATTATCGTCTGCCTCTTCCTCCTCATCATTTAATACAATATCTTCAATTTCTTCTTCTTCTTCAGGATCTTCATATTCTTGATTCTCTCGATGACGCAATAATGATTTAGTCATTGTAGCATCGGCGTCTTCCGCGGCTTCCTCCTCATCGGATGACTCGTGCATCTCTCCTAAATCCATCCGTGTTCTGCTTCTAGGATTCTCCGGTACAACTTCGTCAGGATCAATTTCATCTATTACTGCGTCCTCGTCGTTTATTCGTCTTTTTTCTCCTTCGAAATGTAACTTTACTAAAACTTTAGAAATAGCGGCAAATTTTTTAATTTCCTTGAATATATTCTTGAAAAATTGTTCCTCGGTACATTTAATCACATCCCGCGGATAAACGGAAAACTCTTCTTTATAGTATTTATGAGGAAGATATTTAATTCTTAAAGTGTGCACCAATCTTCGGTGTGGGCTTTCCTCCATTCGTCTGCTTATTATTATGTCTTTTAATACATCGCGTAGAACGCATTTTGTTAATCTTAATCTCAGCTTCTTCGCCTGTTTTTCAAGATTTTCTAAGTTATTTTGGAATGGTATTTCCATACTTGGAGTTTTTATGTTTTTCGACGCTATCATCAAAATTTCACGTAATCTTGGAATACCTAAGGTCACGTTCATTTCTCCACGTCCTGCAAAATGGAAGGTATTCAAAGTCATTTGAGTAGATGGTTCACCTATAGATTGTGCTGCTAATAAACCAACTGGTTCACCAGGCGGACAAATTGTTTTCATAACTTTGATGGATAATAAATCTCTTAAAACAGACTTTTTAATTTTTGTCGGACGAGAGAGGTATTCGTCCATTAAGCCTTCTATCCGCTCAGATAATACTCCAAATTCAACATCTTGCCTGTATTTTGACATTATTGGATCGGGACATCTAGTACATTGTGCACGATATGATTCTTTCAGTTCCTTTTCTGCCCTTATCCACTTTCTCATAAGCGATAATGCGGCTTTGCTTCTCCCACTATGACTATCAATGATTTTTTGTTTCACATCATTCCGCTTGGAATTCTCCATAGAGAATTTACTAAACTCATTGATCCTCCTTTTTTGCAACGAGGAACCATTCTTACTTTCCCATTTCTTGATCTTTTTTATCGTCTTCGCAATCTCTTTGTCGTTTCTTTTCAGACATTCCAATAACTTTGCATCCATAATAGAATCTTTATTATCAACTAGAAACGCGATTTGGTTCTTTGTTAGAAAACGTGAACCCGGTACATCGAGACCGTCCTCACCATAATAAAACTGAATTAAGCTACCGTCATAGTCTCTAACCGTCGCATCGTAACTAACAATCAAACCTTCTAAATGTTTAACTAAACACCTCTGTAAATAACCAGACCTACTAGTTTTTACGGCAGTATCGATAAGACCTTCGCGTCCTGCCATACAATGGAAAAAACATTCCTGGGGTTTGATACCGGTCATAAATCTGCCGTCGATAAAACCACCTGCTCTAGGTGTTGGATCGTAGGCTGGGAAACTTGATAAACTTTTTCCGCTGATCATCAACGGTGGCCTTTTACCTTCCAATTCGCTTTGACCGAGCAAACATGATATTTGCATAGTATTAACCGTAGATCCCTTTGCACCAGATTGCACCATGAGCTGTAAATTATTATTTGGGAACTTCTTTAAAAGTCCCGTCAGCAGACAAACATTGTTAATGTCATTGGTATAAACGTCTAAAGTGCTTTTATATTTGTGATCAACTTGTGAGCGAAATTTCGAATTATTCCAGTAAGATTCTTCCATTTTAGCTTGAATTTCGTTCATAGGTGTATCGTTAGGCGCTTTTAACACAGATTTTTGTACAGTTTCCCCAATTTTTCTACAATTGGAAATGATCTCTTTACGTTTTTCGTCGATTTCAGGAGTGATTAGAATGTCCTCGACACCGAGAGTAAAACCATCGCACTGTAGAAACATTTGGAATAGTCTACCAAACGCGCTTAACATTTCACTCGCACATATTGCCCCATACAATTCGTAAATACAATGAATAAGACCATAAGGAGTCGCACCGTAATGCATTTTATCGAGTACCCCACACAATAATTCTCCGTGTCGAATTATAACTTCTGCTTCCGACATAGTCATCGAATCTTTTAATTCTGTTCCACATTTCCAACGTCGTGGTATCTCTGCTTGCCATTCTTTCGCACAAATTTTCGTGCTAGAGACCAAATTGATTCGTGTTTTATGCGAGGGAATAATATTAATGATGACTGTTGAAAGGATTTGTTTACCCGACCACAACATTTTCGGTTTAATAATAGTTGGCGATAAAAGAATTATGTTCTTTTGCATCATTGGCAATGCTGTATAAACTAATTGCGTGTAATGCGTCTTTGAAAAAAATCTACCTCTAGTTGTTAGTCGTACTCCAGACACCATGTAATCCTGTATAAGGCCACTCAATGGAGTCCCATCTTTTGGCACGAGGTATTGGTTGGATACATTAGCTATGTTATAACTTTCGCTTCTAGCCAATTCATTTTGTGGGAAATGAGCGTTAAGCTCATCTCCATCGAAGTCCGCATTGTACGCTTTACAATTCGCATAATGAAGATGTAATGTTTTTTCTCCCTTGAGAACACGCGCTTTGTGAGCCATTATACTCGGTTTATGTAATGTCGGTTGTCTATTTATTAGCAATACATCGCCATTTTGAAGATGTCGATGTACTATTTTCGCACCAATAAACTCGTTGGTCCTATCGCTCGTTGTTAAGAGACGTTTCGCGATAGCTTCCCTCTGCGTACAATCGTTACTACTAATAGCTTGTATCGATCCGTCTTCATTTTCCACCATAACTGCGCCAGGATGAACATCGGGACCGTTTAAGACTAATCGTCTCAATTCAATAACATTCCACGGTGTTACAGATGTAGGATATGTTAATTTGCGGGCAAAAGCTTCAGGAATGCCAATTTCATCGAGATTTAAATTAGGATCTGGAGTAATAACTGTACGTGCGGCAAAATTCACTCTTTTACCCATCATATGCATTCTAATGATACCTTCTTTTTTTTCAAGAATTTGTTTCAAGCCTTGACCATTGATGGACTCTGGCGATTTGTTCATATCGCGATCCATCAAGTGATTCACATTGCTTTGTAACGTTTGCCAAGCGTTGTGCAACTTTTCAACTGCTGTAGTTCCTTTTATTTGTTCAAAGACAAGTCGACCTTCTTGAGGTAGGTGATCAATACCTCCATCTTGGATAGTTTGTATAACATTTCTCAAGACTAAACAATCCTGTATAATGCTCTTATAGATATGAGTTTGAGGATGTTCGACCATTTGACCATTCAGAAAATTTACCGGCCGCACGATCGGTGGTAGTACAGGTATTACCTCGAAAAAGAATATATCAGTAGGATATTCGATATCTACCAATTCTAAGCAAGGTACAATTATTTTGAGAAAATCTCTCTCGTTATTCCATAATTGTCGTAGGTATTCCTTGGATTGATCTGGCATAATCATAATCATTTCCAATTTGTGCGCTACTTCGCACGAGAGCATTTCTTTGGAATTCTTTACAATTTCCTTGTTGCTTATCATTATCTTGTTTTGCAACGTTGACATTTTTGGAAGACCACCGTGACAATTCATGCATATCCCAGCTTTATTGGTTCTCACATATTGTTTAAGTATATTTTCAATATATGCATGCCATTGCATAATGACAGTCTTTATATTAGTTTGATTCTCAGGATTCTGAGGCATGATTTGACTGTATCTATTTCTATTGAAGAAGTTCTGCATATAAGTGTCGATTACATTACGAATATACTCTGTTTGTTCTTCTTTTTCAATATTCGATAATATGGATGTTACTTCGTGATCCAAACCATCAAGATCGCTGAGTTGTCCTTGATACAGTAATTTTAATTTTGCGGACAGTAATAACTTGATATACGATGGTACTTGTAATGTGAAGCAATTTAAACATGACAGTTTAAGCAACATAGACAATGCTTTGTGGAATAATGGATTGACAACAGGTACTGGTAATTCTATATGACCAAAATGACCTGGACACTTGGAACTATTATGTCCACATGTGCTGCATAGCTCCGAATTGTTTTTCGTTGTGCCTACAATAAATTGAATATAGTAAATTAAAACTTGTATAAAATATTTAAAAATGTAACAATTTTTTTGTCATACATTTCAGTTAATAATAAAAATACACGCACACACACACACACACACACACTCCAATTATAATTAGGATTATTGATAAAATTTTGTGGAACAATTAAATATATAACATGTTTTAAATAAAGAAAAAATATTTCATAATTGGCTAAGATATCTTTCACACACACGCACGCACGCACGCACGCACGCACGCGCGCGTGTGTATAGTAAATTAAAAATAAAATATTTTACCTAAAGATGGATCGTATAATCCACCCTTTAACGGATGTCCAAGAATGTTAAAAGATAATGATGTTATGATTTTCGTTACACTCAAGTTCCTTATATCGTTTGCAGTGAAAACTGAGAATATTAAACGTAGGGAATCTTGATGCTTTGGTGTTAAACGTTGTTTATGGTGGTATTTACTAGTCATCTTGATATTCCTTTAGCTCGAGTAAGTCTATGAAAAATATTGAATTATTAATCAGGTACAACATGTATAAGAATAGTCGACTTGTAGTCATTATGTTCTAGATTTGATTTCAATTCTCATCCCATATATAGTGCCTTCATTCATAAAAATTTGATGGAAAAGTTGAAAATTGTTGGTAAGAAAGGTATAAAGTTAATATACTCAATCTCTCTATTTTGGAAATAATAAAAATATGTAGTGTAATAACTATTTTGTTTATAAAGTGTTAATATAAAAGGATATGTAAGCACTATTTAACGGCATTTATATTTTAGTAATTAAATAATTCTTGAAAAATCTCTTTATTAATTTTAGCAAAAATTATTATACATTTTGTGTGACTAAAAATAATATAAAAGTCAAATTGCTGCTTTGAAATGTAACGACATATTTGGTTCCTTGCATTATATTCCACATTGGTTTATGTTGCTTTCAAGACAGTTATGTATTAAGTAATTTAATTCTGCATCGACAACGTGAAATTTTTCATTTTAATCCACAAAATGAGGCTTTACAGTCTACAATGAATTTTTTTATTAATCCAGACTATATAAGAAAATTTTTGTATACTTGTGAAACCTTTAACGAATTTTCACCATAATAGAAGTCGGATTATTCTAATTCTAATCGTTTTACTTATTATATACAAATTTAAATATGAATAAGTTTTGAAAAAACGTGATATCGGTTAAAAATTTATAACTTTTATATGAGTGAATGAAAAAATATTTTTATGCTGTGATAGTTGAAGATACTTTGAAAAAATAATAAAACATTATGTTGTGTGGCTTGAAAAAGTTAAATTATATGAAAATATGTGAATACCTAGATCGAAATTTGAGTAAAAACACTAGCTTCTACTTTCGAAAAAAATATAATAAAATCACTTTTGTACAGCGATTTAATTATTACATTTCGTTTATTTTAATTAAAATGTGTATAAAGATATAAAAATAAGAATATTATATATATCACAATCTATACAATAATACTGTACGATACTTCTCGCTATCAAATGCCACGTAAAGCATAGCATTACTTTTGTGTTTCTCTATAATTTATGATTTATCTAACATTTCTGGAAGAATTTCGAATATTTCACAAATTATGTATTATTATCTGATATATATATATCTCTGTAAATGTTTATTTTGCAATGATAGTAAAACAAATTATACGAAGCAAGCAAGTTTTGAAAGTAAAATTTTTACATACTCATACGCGGGAAAAAAGAAGCTTGAAATTAGCGTGAAAAACATATAAAACATGAATAAAATCCAAAATGTTTTATGACTTTGTCCGGATCTACAATAGGTGTTTCAAGCTTTATGCCATTGAGCTTTAAGAAATTGACCAACTACAGTCGAATGCGAGAAGAACAATTGATTGATTCGTCCATTCCCTAAAGGCCCGTCTACAATACACGGAGTGAGAAGTAAGAGTAAGAAATTGACCAATCACAGTCGATTATTCTTCTCACATTCGACTGTGATTGGTCAATTTCTTACTCTTACTTCTTACTCCGTGTATTGTAGACGTTTTTAAGCCTTAAAAATGTATTGTAGATTCGGGGTTAGAGCCATCACACACAAAATGATTTGAGCTGCATAAAGCTGGAAACACAATAGACACAGGCAACAGGGAATAACGAGCCGTCCAATCAGAGCTTTGTGTTTCCAGCTTAAGGGTACATCTACATAATTTGCATAGCCGCATAAACGTATGCATAAAGAAAATTATCCAATCACATTTTATGTGCGTTTTTATAGCAGAAATGCGATTGGATAATTTTCTTTATGCATACGTTTATGTGGCTATGCAAGTTGTGTGGATATATCCTAAGACCGCTGGGCCAATAAACATCTTATGCAAATCAATATGATTTGTCTTTTTGGTCGGATAGAACTATTTCTATCTCTTTTTATTTCATTACAGTAAAGGCCGCAGCACACACTCTTGCATAACGCATAATGCATAGTGCATAAAGGAATCAACCAATTAAAATTCTTCTTTTTCATGGAATGGGAGGAAAGGAAAGATTCTGATTAGTTGATTCGCTTATGCACTATGCATTACGCAAAAGTCTGTGCTGCGGCCTTTATTCAATCGCATTTTTTTTACAAAGTTGCACGTAAAATGTGATTGGATAATTTTCTTTGTGCATATGCGTTTATGCGGCTATGTTTATGTGGATATAACCCTTAAAGCTGATGACTATAGAGGTTAGGAAATCTGTCACACCGACCTAATGCAGCGCTATGTATATAACTATATACGTACCTTAATCAGCATTTATTTAGAATCGCTATCTCACCTCCGATTTTAATGAAATTAGGCTCATTCCGACGCGTTTCCACTGAAATGAATGCCCGTTCTGCTCCTATTATGTGCGAAGAGTTGTAAACTCGTGTGGAACTGCTCATGGGTTTACAACTTTCTACGCGAAGTACGGTTTCACATAGGTTTTGAAGTTTGCACGCAAAGTGAGATTTAATTTAAAACAATTAATTTTGGTTTTACGAGAGGACGGAAAAAAGAAACTCTTCGCACATATTTGTACACTGGCCGATAGAGAAATTTCTTTACACCAGTGTTGCCGCGACGGAAATTTAAAACGTACTGACACCTGGTGGCAAAATGTAACATCTAGTACAGTAGATGTTCCAATACACACTGCGTATCCCACAAAACATGATTTCTGATAGGTTGAAATTCTTATTCTCTGTTCCCTGTTCCCTGTTCCTTTTATTGTGCGGAGCCTCTTATTCTCTGTTCTCTGTTCCCTGTTCTTTTTATTGTGCGAAGCCCCTTACTGTTCTTACTTATACTGTGATAGCATGTAGTACCAGTGTTTACATGACTTCCAAGAATAATTGTTTCAATAATAAAGTATTTGAGTAAAACGAACTTAAGTAAACTGTTAGTAGTCACTTGTAATTGTCTAAAATTTGTGCTAACAATGTCAAAAAAAACGGTGTTTGGTCAAAAGAATATCCAATCTACGATAGTAGGATTTTTGGCAAAGAATACAAATAAAAACGATATGCTGACTAGGTAGACAAAGTTTATTTTATTTTGTAAAAATGCCCTAAATAAGATATACATGCGCATCTCTCAATATATTTAAATTTTTATTATGTAATATATGTTTCTTGTTTTTAATATTTTTTTAAATTAAATTAGTAATTAAATATATATATTTTTTAGTATATCAAAATCAGTGGCAGAAAAGGAAGTTTTAAATAATGAATGGTCGAACGATTCGTATTTTAATGAACAAAGGAGAATAGCTGGGGACTCGGTAACAATCGATTCGATAATAAACCTTGTAAGATTATAGTTCTAGACTACATTCCATAACTTCCTCTTCGAGGAAAATTTTACTCGAAATATATAGTCACGTAACGTATACTATAGCATATAGAGTAAAATCTTCCTCGGAGAGGAAGTTTTGGAACATAACCCTAATCGATAGATAAAACTACAGTAATATTATGTCAATTTATATGCATGTACTCTTTATGAAATTATGATTTACAAAACATTAGTGATTTATTACAAAATAATTTGATTTCAATATTTTGAACTGCAGGATAATTCAGATAGTGCAGACTCGTGCAAAAGCCCACTTAAAAAAATGCCTACAAATACAAAAGATAAGTATTTATGGACTCCAAAAAAATATGACACAATATCCATTAAAGAAAGGAAAAATATAACTATAAGTTCAGATTCTGATATAGACAGTAGCTCTCCGAGCTCAAAATATAATGGCGAGAGATTACAGAGAAATACTTGGGTTGGTCCTGATATTAGATTGAATTTGAAAGATTTAGGTTTAAATAAGCAATTAGGCACATGGATTGAATTTGTTCAACAGAAACCAGTAATGTCGACAATACCTGTAAGTTTTATATTTCGAATTGATATTTTATGTAAAATGTTTAAATTCGAGGTGTAATTGTTATCTCTTTCTTTGGACATTATATTTAGGTTATAGAAGACAAGTTGCTTGAAAGACGTGAAGATTTAAAAGAACTTCAAATTGAAGTTCTTGACAAATTTTGTGTCGCGCTCGAATCAATTCCATTACCAATATTAGAACAATTTCCAAAATTCGATGCAGACTCTTTCAAAAAGTTGCAAGGTTTGCATCGACACATAAAAGCTAAATTACGCTTAGTACAAACCAAGTTATCAAAGTTGCAAAAGGAAGATGAAAGGAATGTATCCGAATCTCCAGAAACACCTAGGTCTGCATCGTCCACATCAATTAAGACACCAATTTCATGCATGTCCAAGAGTCGTTTGATAAATGACTGTGACGGTTTTACTGCTTCGTGTACCTCGGTATCCAAAACGATAAATTTTCAAGATTTAACAAATGAAAAGGAGTACGATTTAGCATCCAATGATCTGGAAGCTGTGTCAGAAGTTAAGCCACCTGAAATTATACCTCCAAATAAGAAGAGTACTTTCCAATTAAAAAGACCTGTCAAAACAGTATTAGGCATTCAAGTTTCTAAAACGATAGCAGAAATGTGGGAAAAAGACCAACAAGTATCAAAGACAATGAATTCTTCAGTGGATTCCGATTGTATCTCCATAAAAGATACATTTAATGACAGTATTTCAACGCCATCAAGTAGTGAAAAAGATGGATTTATGCAAAGAAATGCCATCTTGGATAGTTTGGAAGATAACAAGATTAATACAAATAAATCTCAAGATACAGCAGGTAACGAATAAATCATTAATCTTTTCTTCTTTTAGTTTTCAATGAGAAAATATTTTATAGGCACTCAAAGATTTACTGCAAAAGTTGAAACCTTAACACAAGAATTAGATCAATTTCCGGCTTTAGGAGAAAATTGTAATATAGATATAAACGATGATTTTACAGGTACGAGTTTTATATATACAGGGTGTTCCATTTTTTTGAAAGGAAGGAAGTTGTGTACCTCTTATTATCATTTTTACACAAAAATTCATTTTTATGTAAAAATGAAAAAATATTTTATTATAGTGTTTTGAGAAGTTGTCGAGATAAGCTGTAAGAATATGTGATGAAAAATGGGGGATTCCATTTAAAAAATTCAAAGTGACCTTGCCCTGACCTCGACAACACCACTCAAGGTCAAATAGATGATACCATCTCATGTCCCCCTCGAAGTCGAAAAACTTTCGTCTGAAACATTTTTCGATGTAATACAGTGTTTCCGAGATATTTTCGTGGATCCTTTAAACTGGGACACCCTATATGTGTGTGTGTGCGCGCGCGCGCGCGCACACACACACACACACACACACACACACACACATACATGTATATATACATATACACACATATACATATATATAACGTATATATATACATACTTTTTTATTTCACGTTTTATTATACATGCTAATAATATGATAAATAATTCCAATAATTTGTAGATTGGCCATTGAGTAATGTGGCACAAAGTAGCAATTATCACACTGATGATAAAGCAAAATCAAAAATCGAAAAAAATAGTGTAGAATATGGACAATTTACCGGTAATTATAAAAATGATGGTATCAGTGGAGAATTCGATAGTTTAACATATTCACATTCGCAAGAAATGTTAAAGGTACATAAAGTATAGTTAGTAATTTTTATTTTTATAACTTTATTAAATGATAAATATAATGTCATTTTGTAATAATTAATTCATACAATCGGATAACATATTAGATCAATAGTGAAAATGTAGTTATAATTGCACATTAATTATGTTTCTTTATTTTAGATATTTCGGCAGAGATTTGGTTTATATACTTTTAGGCCAAATCAATTGCAAGCTATCAATGCGACACTTTTGGGATTTGATTGCTTTATTTTAATGCCGACTGGCGGTGGAAAATCTCTTTGTTATCAACTTCCTGCCCTTTTAAACGTTGGATTAACTATTGTTATCTCACCATTAAAAAGTCTTATTTTAGACCAAGTTCAAAAACTTATCTCACTTGACGTAAGAGAAAGTATTATTACCAGAGATGGCAAATAACGCGTTACTTGTAATGTCATTACTTTTCTTATCGATACTTTGTTATAATAACAATTTGGTAATGACGAATTTTGTTTATGATCAACATCAGATTTAGAAATTAACTCGGCATTTGTAACGAGTTACTCTTTACTCGTTACAAATTACTTCTTTTCAGTAAGTAAACACGTAATAAAAAAAAAATGACAACAAATTACTTTTTAAGGTGACTTTTCCAATGTTAGCACAACCTTAGCGTTTAATTAGTTATCGTTATATACAGTCATAAAAAATTGCAACGTCATTATCAAATCGTTATTATAAAAAGTAACGATAAAAATAACGGCGTTACACTTTACTGACCCTGATTATTACTTTATTACGTACTAAATACATAATAAGAGAAATAATCTAATGTAAAAACATAATATAAAAAGAATACTCATTTACATTACAGAAATGTGTATACTATTACAGTATATATATATATATATATATATATATATATATATATATATATATATATACTTTACTTTTGATTTAAAATTACAGATTCCTGCAGCTCATTTATCCGGCTCAATAACGGATAATCAAGCAGAGGCGATATACAGGGAACTATCCAAAAAAGAACCAGCTCTCAAAATATTATATGTAACACCAGAAAAAATTTCCGCTTCGCAAAAATTTTGTAATACTCTGACTATTTTATATGAGAGAGAATTGTTGACAAGATTTGTTATTGATGAAGCACATTGCGTTAGTCAATGGGGTCACGATTTTAGACCAGATTATAAAAAATTAAAATGTCTCAGGAACAATTATCCCAAAGTGCCAACAATGGCTCTAACTGCAACAGCCACACCGCGTGTTAGAACAGATATTTTGCATCAGTTGGGCATGACTAATCCAAAATGGTATATTTGATTGATTTTGTGTGTGTGTGTGTGTGTGTGTGTGTGTGTGTGTGATTATATAATTTTTATTTGCATGTGTTGCTCTATATTAAAAAGAATTCGGGATTGAGAAACGTTATTTTTCCGTTATTTTGACGTTACTTTTTATAATAAACATTTTGATAATGACGTTGCAATTTTTTTTATGGCTAAGATTGAATTAAAGTCGGAAAAGTTGCTTTGAAAAGTAGCTTGTCACCATTGTGCGTACTTATTGAAAAAAGTAATACATAACGAGTTACAAATAAAAAAGTAATGCGTATTACAAACTTTATTTTTTTCAATTACGAATGATTTTTCCAACCAGTTACAAACAACGATTGACTTTTCCAACTCTGATGTTGCCATTACCGTTATAAAAAATTCGTAATGTCATTACCAAATCATTATAACAAGCAGGTAACGATCAGCAAAGTAATGGCGTTACTTCCCATCTGTGAAAAAGATTAATGATTACATTTTTTTAGGTTTATGTCGAGTTTCAATAGGCCTAACTTGAGATACAGTATAATATCGAAGAAAGGGAAAAATTGTTCTGATGAAATCGTAGCTATGATAATGACAAAATTTAAAAATACTTGTGGCATCGTATATTGTTTATCGCGTAAGGATTGCGAAGATTACGCTGCACATATGAAAAAAAATGGTATTAAAGTATTGAGTTATCATGCAGGACTCTCAGATACTCAAAGAAGCAACTGCCAAGGAAAATGGATTTCCGATGAAGTATATTTGTTATACTACGTACACAACAAAAAATACACGTACATGCACGTACGCGCGTGCATATACACTGATGTAATATATAAAATTATATGTCATGAAATGTGTAATTATAAAAGTATAAAATATTAAAATGTGTATGTGCGTGTAGACATATGTTTATGTGCGTGCATTGTATTTTTAATAAAATTATATGTTTACATACTTTTTTCAGGTACATGTTATATGTGCAACTATAGCCTTTGGAATGGGTATCGATAAACCAAACGTGCGCTTTGTAATACATGCAGCCTTACCAAAGTCCATAGAAAGCTATTATCAGGAAAGTGGTCGCGCTGGTCGTGATGGTGAAATAGCAGATTGCATTTTATTTTATCATTATGCAGACATGCACAGAATCAGAAAAATGTTTCAACAGGATAATACAAATCCACAAGTCATTAGTACACATATGGATAATTTATTTAAGATGGTAGCATTTTGTGAAAATCGTACAGACTGTCGTAGATCGTTACAGCTTAATTATTTTGGAGAGATATTTGATAGGCAACAATGCATCTCGAATAAAATAGCTACGTGTGATAATTGTAGGTCTAAGGTATGTCATATGGATTAGATAAATGATTATCACAGCAAAAATATAGTTATCTAAATGGAATTGTAATACTAATTACAATACTAGTTATCTAAATGGAATTGTAATACTAATTAATAATTTTAGGCCGAGATTATAATGTTGGACGTTACTGAAGATGCAAAAGAAATTATGAAAGCTGTACGAGATATTAACAATAGAAAGAATTGTAAACTTACATTAGTATTCTTAACAGACATTTTTAAGGGTAGTGATCTGAAAAAGATTAGAGAATCAGGTTTATATTTGTTATACATATATATATATATATATATATATATATAAATTCATAAAAAAATGAATTGATATTTATATTAATGATACAACTAAATAATTCTTTTTACAGGTCTTACAAACCATCCTTTATATAGTCGTGGTAAATCATGGAATAAAAGTGACATAGAACGCCTTTTGCATTACATGGTATTGCAAGAATATTTACAAGAAAATATGTATATTAATAACGAAATTGCTTGTGCATACGTAAAAATTGGACCAAAAGCGAGTGAACTCATGACAAAACAAGATGTAAAGGTATTTAATCTTAATAGGATATCTAGAATGTAAAATATATAATTAAAAGTTTATATACATTATTTTCGATATTAATATCCAGATCATGTACATGTTTATATGTATATATTAGATACCGCGGAAAATTCGTACCGTTTTTTCCCCAATAAACATCTCTTGAAAAAAACGACACGAACTTTCCGCGGTACCTACACAGGATGGTCCACTTAAATCGATCATCTGAAATATCTCGCTTATTTTTGATGATATAAAAAATATTTCAAATGAAAGTGGAACGGTTTCGAGAGGGACATATTTCGGTTATGTTGTTTTTTTTCTAGGTGGAGGCGCTAAAAAGATATAAAGGTCATTTCTATTTTTTAAAATGGAATTGTATGATTTTTTTTTTACATAATATGATTCCTCTAATTATTTTGTATATAAAAGTATTAAGGTAGTGATATAAAAAAACCAATAGTTTACAAGATATTTTATACTTTATTCCAGCATATATTAACATAAAATGTTAAATAATTCGTAAACTATTAACTTTTTGATAATCGTATCTTAATATTTTTATGAGCAGAATAATGAGATGAATTAGTTAGTGTAAAGAAAACATATCGTTGCTTTAAAAAAAATATGTATGCAAAATGGATAATTTTTTAAATAAGCAACTATGTGTTTTCTTTCCACCAACTGATTCATCTCATTATTCTGTTCGTGAGTATTAAGGTACGACTATCAAAAAGTTAATAGTTTACGAGTTATTTAACATTTTATATCAATATATGCAGAATAAAGTGTAAAATATCTCATCAACTATTGGTTTTTTGATATTACTACCTTAATACTTTTATATGCAGAATAATTAGAGGAATCATATTGTGTAAAAAAAATCATACAATTCCATTTAAAAAAAGTGGAGGTAACCTTCATATCTTTTTGGCGCCTACACTTAAAAAAAAAACCAACACAACCAAAATACGTCCCCCTCGAAATCGGTCCACTTTCATTTGAAACATTTTTTTATATCATCAAAAATAAGCAAGATATTTCAGATGGTCGATTTAAGTGGACCACCCTGTATATATATATATATTAGCATATGTAGGAATTTTTTTTTGTTTATTGTTTTATTTTATCCTGAAAAGGTACAAATCCCAACGAGACAATCGAATAAATCTACTAGTAGTGTAGCTACAGTTTCAACAGTTACAAAGAAAGTCGATGGTATCATAAAAGAATTGCAAGATCGTTGCTATGCCGAGTTGATGACGATAATACGAGGTATCGCTAGTGCATTGGATGTTTCTGCTTCCTCTATTATGAATATGGTAGCTGTCAGAGCTATGAGCCAGCGTTTACCAGAAACCGAAGAATCCATGTTACAAATACCGCACGTCACTAAGGCTAACTTTGTTAAATATGGCAAAGCTCTTTTAAACATTACGCAGAAATACGCGAAAGAAAAAACTGGTATGATACTCTCATATAATTAGTGTAAAGTAATGCTTTATCGATTATTCTATTATTTTTTTTTTAGAATTGTTGAATGTAAATGATGAAGATAAGAATAGTGATGATAATGATAGCACCTGGGATGACAATGATTCTAATTACTCTTACAGAAATAATACTAGCAATAGCAAGAAACGAAAGATGAGCAATAGATTTAATAGTACTAATAAAAAATATAAACGAGGTGGTTTCAGGTAATGTAAAAATAAATATGTGTGTGTGTATATATATGTTCTTTTCTCGTTACATACATAATGGTTATATATATTAATTAGCAAAAAAATACGCGCGCACACATATATTTTAGAATGGATTTCATACAGGTTTTATACATAATTATATATTTTTATATTTGCAGTGCAAGAAGAGGAAAAAGTTCATCGAGAAGCTCATCAAAAGGTTCAACAAAATATAATACTACTACAAATAAGACAGTAGGACTTGCAAGTTTCAGTCAAAGTAAACAATATCTAGCAAATCCTAACAGATACATGAACATTGTTTGATTAATTCTTTCAATTACAAATTATTTACAACATTTGCGATAGTGTACAAATACAATCCTTGTATATATGTTGGGAGGAGTGAGAATCGTATGACCACGTTGTGATTGATCGCAAGCTTCTTACAACACTCGGCCTGTGGAAAGATTCTAGGCATCGATTGTTATGAGTGGCTGTAGTCGATCGCAACGTGGATCGCAAATGGGACACTCGCTCTTGGGATAGGTAATATCCGAAATTCTCTGTATGGCATTTTAGACATTTTATTGAACGAATTTGATAAGCGTTGCAAATTCATTTTTGTATCCAAGTAATCCAAACATGTATGTGAAATAAATCTTTCATAATAAAATATTTTTCAAGACATGTGATTTTGTTAAACATTGGATAAATTATATAAATATAACTTCATCAGTGTTTAATTAAAATAGATATGTATGCAATAATAGAATAAAATCTGAAATTTGTTTTCAAGATTCTTTATTGCTTATCATGATTTGTACTTAAAATTAATACAGGTTTATATTCAAAGTCTAGATTATTATATCTACTAGGTATACATTACATTAGGTTCTTTTAACATTTGCTACAAAGGATGCGTTCCAATATTCACTGCCATAGAGTCCCTAGAGGACTCTACACTGCGCCAGTGCTGAAATTATACAGTGTACATTATGTGGACTACAGACTTTCAGTACTGGCAGCGAATATCAAAACGTGTACCCATTATATATTATTTATAAATCTGGTTGCATTATTCTAGCTTGTCGCTCTTCATTCTGAATATGATTTTTCAGCAAGTCCATCACTTCATTATCAAATTCAGGTGGAGTTGGTTTGACACCAGTCGCCCAATAGAATATATCCCAGTCGTTGGATGGTAAATTTATAAGTTGATCATATAATTTTAATTGTTTGTCATCAAACGTATTCAAATATTTGTTTGCAAAGGTACTAAGAAGTATACCATTCTCCAACATGCCACGTTTACGAGATTGATATGTCAATCTAAATTGACAATGGAAAAAAATAGAATAAGTCTCGTCATGAGTGTAACAAAAATTTTATTTGCAAATCAATTGTAAATGTATTCGCATAAATAATGATTATCACGACGAAGTATGATATTAATTAAATCTTAATTCAGTTATATATTATAGTTTTATTACAGATTGTAAAAGATACATCATAACACACACAATACAAATAAGACCTCGAAAAAAGTATGTTTGTTGCTGATTCTGCGATGAGTCAATAGTCGGAAAAGTTTGAGGATCACTACCGACTACCGACTCATTGTAAAATCAACTAGTAACTTTGGACTATCGGTAGAACTATTAGATTGTAAAAAAATTTTGAATGATACCGTGCTCGTTTGAGATTGGCATTTTCTCCTTCTCGTTCCACGTAACGTGGAATATCAGGTTCTCGACCTTCCGGATGAATTAAATTGTTATCTTGAAAATTGTCTTTTCGCCTACAACAACATACTGACACATCTCTCGTAAGTATAAGCGATCCAACCTGTTAGAGAGAGAAGTATTATTTATTTAAGTATACATATATATATATACATATATCTTTATAATTATATATTTAATAAAAAACTTTATCCACGCGTTTGCTTATTCAATGTCTTCAAACTTACGCGAGACGTAACACGACTGTACACAAGATTCATTATCGAATAAATTGTGGAAATCGTGCAAATGCGACAAATGTAACCTCGCAATTACGGAATAAAAAATAGAGTCTTATATTTATATATTCTTCTTCTTCTTCTTATTACTTAATGGCTCCCGCCTCCAAACAACAAAAGGAGGGCGATACGGCCATGACTGCGTTCCACTTAACGCTCGCAATGCTCACGAGCGTCGTTTGTCCTTGTTTAACATCTGATAAACGACAAGGATGAAATTATTCTACGAGCTTTGGAGCGTCGAGTGGAACGCAACCTATAGAGTCCTAGATTAACAGAGAGGCGACTAGTGAGAAAATGGTCTGATTGGCTCGCTAAATCACGTGATTCAACGCCATTTTCTTTCATACTACGATAGGCTGCGTTCAGATTCCTACTCGGGTGCTCCTCGGGCATAGTATAATAGCGTTTTCAAACACATGGAGTGGGTTTGAACCCGACCTGAATAGGTCAATCCAAAAATATCATGACCTCGTCCAATCAGAAATCGAAATAGAGCACGTGATGTCATTGGACGCATTCAGCGGACTCAACAGTTTTGCAACCGTTTTGTGATTCTTCGCTGAGATAGGACTATTCCTTTAAATCTAAAAGTATGATCCAATCAGCGCGACGAATCATAAAACGGTTGCAAAACTGCGAGTCTGCTGACCGCTGAACGCAACCATTATAGGCTGCGTTCGGAAACATCACCCGAGTACCTCTGTGTATCGTTTTATCCTTGTTGTTCACCCAATGTTAAATAAGAATAAGGTGATACACAGGGGCACCCGATGACCCGAGTGATATTTCCAAACGCAGCCATAGGGACTTTAATGCTGGATTCACCCTGCATCCGATTTGCGTCGTACGACGCGCTGCAACCAATCAGAAAACAGGATTCCGATGGATTTTGCTTCGTATCATCGGAATTCTGTTTTCTGATTGGTTGCAGCGCGTCGTACGACGCAAATCGGATGCAGGGTGAATCCAGCATAATCAGATGAAAGAGCTCCCTGATGAGCGAAGCTCCCTCAACAGAGCTCAGTTGCGCATCTGTATGAACCCTGTAGATCAATGGTTTCATCAGCTGATAATGACAAGCCGACTATTGACATCGATGTGCCAAAGTTGAAGGCTTGAGAGTCACAACGATGAATAGCATTCAATAACAAATCCGAAATTCTCACCATGATTTGACGAGTATGAAGCTGTTTGCTTTTACAGCCTCCGAGTAAACAACGGTAAAACAATTGCGTTTGTATATTCAAAGTCGGGCTTCGAGTGTAAAAAGATTAGTGCTCAAACCAGTTGCTCAAAAGTATGTTACCGCGTGGTTATTGAAACATACGAGTTCGCTCGCATCATCCGTCCTCGATGTTGTCAGCGACACATTTAGCTCGTATGTGCCATTTGGAAGTAACACATCGTCACCGTAGCTCGTTGGCGAGACATGCTCGAAAGCCATCTCAACATTTAATTACCTCGAATCTTTATCACCTGCGATAACGAGCTTTTTAAACAGAATGTGTGATATGACTTGATTATCACCAGCTCCTTCCAGACCACAAATGGGAAAGTGATGGACTGCGATAGAAGCATGCATGTACATGTATTCTTATTTTGCCTTTTTCTTTTCTCTCTTTCCTTCCCTTTCTTCCCTTCCTGTCTCTTTTCTCTTCTCTTTATTCTTTCTTTTTCTTTCAAATCTTGACTTTATGTATGTAATATATTGTAATAAAAATAATTTTTCTTTGCAGATGGAACACAGGAAGAATCATTATATGCTGGAATATTCCTTTAAATAACATGCCATGTATAGATTTATAGATATATTATAAATTGAATGAATAAAAAAATGATAGTCTTGTCCTCCTATTGATAAGCTTCTAACAAGTATCAGGTGTGTGTGTGTGTGTGTGCGTGTGTGCGTGCGTGCGTGCGTGCGTGCGTGCGTGCGTAATTGTTACAATGGATGTTGGCATTGTCAAAATTGCAGAAGATAAAGATTTTGAGAAACTGAAGCAGTTGTATGACGATAATAACAATTGGAAATTAGATTATAACAAGCCTGATTTATCTGTTTGGACAAAATCCGTCCCAGGAATTAGTTTTAAAATGGTGAAAGTAAGTTCTTCTTTCGGCAAATAAATTTTACTTTTTGAATGAGATTGACTGATTTGATATTACAGATTAGGACACGTTTCCCCGATGTTTCACCAGAAACACTATACGATGTTTTACATGATCCTGAGTATAGAAAAGTTTGGGACACTCATATGATTGAATCAAAAGATATAGGGTTTTTTAATCCAAACAATGATATTGGATATTATTCCAGCAAGTATTATGTTATATTATGAATCTTATAGTTTTAATTTTTACATCTCGCTTTATTGCTATTGTACAAATTTTAGTGGCATGTCCATCTCCGTTAAAAAATAGAGACTTTGTCCTTCAACGATCTTGGTTGGATACTGGTATAGAACAGTTGATATTGAATCATTCCGTTTATCATAAAGATTATCCACCTAGAAAACACTTTGTACGAGCAACATCTTACCTCACAGGTAATATTATTACAAAGCAAATAAAATTGCGTTTTATATGCATTATATATATATATATATGTATGTATGCATGTATGTATGTATGCATGCATGTATGCATGCATGTATGTATGTATGTATGTATGTATGTATGTATGTATGTATGTATGTATGTATGTATGTATGAGTATGTATGCATGTATGCATGCATGTATGCATGCATGCATGTATGTATGTATGTATGTATGTATGTATGTATGTATGTATGTATGTGTATGTATGTATGTATGTATGTATGTATGTATGTATGTATGTATGTATGTATGTATGTATGTATGTATGTATGTATGTATGTATGTATGTATATACGCACACACAATTTATGTTTTACACTCTTTCGTATGTCTAAAAGTATTATTATATTTATTATAGGCTATATTGTAAGGCCTTCGCGCAATGGAGACGGTTCCGAGTTGGGTTATGTATCACACACAGACCCACATGGAAAATTACCTGTGTGGCTTGTTAATAAAGTCACACAAATATTTGCTCCTAAAGTAAGATATTACAATGAAATATGAAGCATCAAATAAATGTAATATTTGCTTATGAAGATATATTTTGTAGATGGTAAAAAGATTGCATAAAGCTTCTGTGGGCTATCCAAGCTGGAAAATACTTAATAATCCAAATTATAAGCCTTGGCATTATCCTGAACAAATAATGGCACCTAGAATACGTATCGAAGAAGTAAGGACTATCTTATTTTTGTATGAGTTTTCGTATTGTGTATATCGGCTTATTACATGCCTTACTGTATTTTCACGATTATATTTAGATACATATATGAGGATTTAGTCCAAAAGAAAGTTTCCCTATTTTAGGAAAAACAAAGACAAAGATTAAAAAAGTAAGTTAAAAAAAATTTTTTTAAGATTTTTAAACTTTGTTTTTCCATTTTTCCTAAAATAGGGAAACTTACTTTTGGACTAATCCTAGTAGATCTTATACATTGTTTCATTTCTCTAAATAAAATTTTGATTTCATTTCTTTCAGTATTATATAATTGACATGTATCTCTATACATATATGTTTATAACAATATTTTACTCGGTAATACGCAATAAAGAGATATATATACATATATAGAAAAAATAGACTTTGTTCTTCTTTCGTATTTAGTTGTCAAATATAATTTTTTAAAAAAGTTAATTCCATGATCTGTACGCAAAGTTGATTTTAATACATTCGTATACTATTAATTCGTTTCAGTGCGTAAAATCTGCAGAAGAGAAGAATTCAAAATATAATTATGTAGATGAATCTAATTTAAAGGAAAATTTGGTTAAAGAATCTGCCGCAATGGATAGCGATTAATTCATAACGATACACTAGAGACTTGACAATTTTTAGGTAAGTAGGGCAATAGTGACTAGAATAATAAAAAATTGTAATGTAAAGTTCCAACAGTATTATAGTATTAAATGCAGATAAAACATAACGGACAATTTGTACAATTATTAAAGTTCGATTTGCATATTTCTTACATGATAAATGATTCTAATTATACACAACGTAACATATTTAATGTATGTGTATGTAGAACATTAAAAGTCACATATTCAGTTCTCATACGCGCAGGCCTGTGTGGACGTGGCTGCAGTATATGTAAATGTCAATAAGAAAATATTCGATGGCCTGCTTTGCATTGGGCACTAATTTCTAGCCAGGTTTGTTGTTGGTATTGTTAAAGCGCGCAAATATATAATAAGATGCCATACAATATGGAAGGTATACTTGAAACTCTTTTTATAATTTATATCACAGGACGTATGCGTTCATATGCATATGCATATACGTATGTATATGTATATATACATATATATATATATCTATTGAAACAACCATCTGAGGTATCTTCTATATTGTGCACATTGTTATACTAAATCTTAATACATATGTACTTATATACGAGGTAATTACAATTTTTTGTAGCATCAAAGAATGAAACGAGTAGTTTGTACAAATTTTTCATATATTTTGGAAAATATCAGAAAATTCAGCTGGCATTTCCATTTCAAAGCGATATAATAAAAAGATATTGTCGAAAAATTTGTTATGTGAAAAACAGACACGTTCTTTTTATATCACACGAATACTTAAATGTTACAATTTTAATTCGTAAAACGAACCAACATTTTTTTAGTTACGACAAGTTTGAATGAATACATATATGTGTATGTATGTACATACATACATACATACATACATACATACATACATACATACATACATACATACATACATACATACATACATACATACATACATACATACATACATACATACATACATACATACATACATACATACATACATACATACATACATACATACATACATACATACATACATACATACATACATACATATGACGATTCATGTTGTTCATTTTAAACAAATGATGAATTTTGTTCACAATGTTGATGTTCCTCCACTTCTTTTGACAAGTGTCTCATTAATTGCGTATATACGAAGAGTACTGTACGAAGATTTGCGTCAAACTTCAACAGCGTATTAAAAAGAAGAAAACAAACAAATTTCTGCGTTAATGTTTTCATACTTTTCAAAATCAAAAGATTTGGGCAAATCAGATTTTAAAAATGTATGTACATACATAGACTGGAGACTATCGTCAATTATACGCTTGTGAAGCTTGACACAATCGTCAGCTTTACGAAATATTTTGTATGGCGTATACATTTCATGATATAAAATTAGAAATGGAAATGTACTAATTCATTAACAAACAAATAATGAGATGGCCTAGAATGTTTGAATATCGTAAGAATGAAACTTGATACATCGAATCTTAATTTTACATTTCTTTATTACATGGTTTGCGAAAAATATAAAATAAAATGTAATAAAAATTTATAGAGAGCGTAAGCTTAACCGATTACTTTGTAAGACTCACAATAAAAAATTTTCAAACTGACTTTATTTAAGTAATTATTACAGAGGGTAGAGAGTTTATTTATAATCTAGTACAAAATCGATAATGCCAAATGACGAGGAAATTACAAGATTGACTCAAAAAGAGTTTTGAAAAATGAGTTTGACAATAATAACAACAATAAAATTTATAATATGTTTGTAATTTTATTATTCAGGTTTTTTTTTGTACTTACAGTAAAATGAAACGTACAATATACAGAATCAATTAAAATGTCATCAGCAACGTTTCTAGTCTAGATACATTGTAGTCTAGTCTAGATAATTGTGCAACAATCTCGCATTATTTACGTCGCGGGCAAAGGAATATAAATTATTAATTCTTTTTTTTTTTAATACTTTATGTTATTATCTTATGTATATTTTACATATTTATGAAGTCTCTCGTTTTATTTTCCTCTTATCGCTATTATGTTGCTTTGAATATGGAATTATATTTCTCGGCCTGATGTACAGAAATTCACGGCGAAAACGCGTATTTGTACAACACCTGAATGCTAATGGAACAGTATATAATCAAGTATATTTATAGGCCACGTAGCTGTGCGCTAAATTACTGCACATTGCGTATCGTTTCAATATCACCCGGCGACGTTTCAAAATATTGTCGAGTATTAATACTCGTTTTGTTATCTGGGAAGCAATTACTTCCCAGGTAACAAAACGTTCCTTGGCATAAGAAAAGAAATCGGTGCTTAGCACAAGTTTTTCTTCAATTGCTATTATGTTGCTGTTATCAGGGCAATAATAATTTCGTTTAAGTCAACCTAGAGGCATTATACGGACAACGGTTGTTTGCGCAAATGAGCGGAAATGCTGCAACAAACTTATTCCCATAAATATTGCTACAATCTGTTGGAAATCATTTTTGTAAAATATTTAGTCCACATTTTTGTCAATCGAATGGAAATGGAGCGTCGTCGAGCAGTATGCGATGCCGCCACCAGAGGGATGCATCAAGTTAAATTTCTCGATTTTAAAAAACGACATAGAATAGAATAAAAGACGCAGCATTGGAAGATTTTTCTAAGTTGTGTTCTAATAAAATAATTTTTTAAAGTGAGCCCAAGGGCTCTAAGATGAAAGGTATAATACTTTTTTGGAAATCGGTTTGGTTTATCGAGTAAATGAAATCTCTCTCTCTCTCTCTCTCTCTCTCTCTCTCTCCCCCCCCTCCCCTAATACTTTAATATGTATTTTGTTCTGCATTGTAATTTTATTCATAGTAACTTACATCTGTCCACCAAATGAGTAAAATGTCTAAAATCAACTCATATAAGTCACTTTAAAATATCTTTCAGAGATCTTTACGAGATATCTCAAAGATATCTTAAAGTTCTTTTTTGAGTCGATTTTAAACAAGAAAGCATTGTTAGAGGTTAACCCATTTTACTACAGCTTTTATATTGCTGTAAAATTCCTAGCAAATTTGTTTTATGTAGAATTAGTTTCCATCATGTTGTCGTGCGATCGTCCTAATCTATAAAACTTACAAAAAAGAAGGGACAAATTGTTTTCCTTCGGTTGTGCATAACCGTTTATGGTATATATTGCCGCCAATTATCATAAGCAAAATCGGAAGCCGTTTTCATAAAAAAAGATGATAACTCAGGCGACGCAATTTGTATCAAATTTATAGCAACATGCGGAAAAATTGCTATCTGGGTTATTATACATACATGTATATGTATAATATTCGGACATATTGGATACTACTCGTACTTGGATAAGTTACATAGACAGCTACGCGATATGTAGTATCTCCGGTGCGAGGTGTTAAAAACCAGAGATGGGCAGTATTTGAAAGACATGTATTTAAAATATGTATTTAAATACATTTTTGTATTTTGTATTTCGTATTTCAATACTTTTTTTGAGAGTATTTTGTATTTTGCATTTAAATACAATTTTTTGAGTATTTTGCCCACCCCTGTTAAAAACAATAACAGAATATTACGCTTGGATTTGGAAGATTTGTACTTGAAATTTAAAAAAGAAAAAGAAAAAGAAAATACTCTTGATCACTTTCATTGTCGAGAATATGTTTTGTAATGGCAACGAGAAGTGCGAAATTATAATTGTAAGAAATAACGACACTGACATATCTGTAACTTTATATTTAAAATATGAATTCACGGCACCAAGTCGTGATCGTGATAGACGGAACGGTGAAAGATCGAGCTAGTCTCAGATGTTTTATGTATTTTATTTGTAAGGTATATTAGAGGATATACGCGTATGTATATTCTGTAGTATAAGTGGCTAACGCAACATGGAAGGCGCCAGTTTTTTTGTATTCACTTTTTCAAGCGGGTGCAATAAAGTGCAGTCGAGCGCGGTAAAGCAATCGTACGTTCTACATCTATTCGACTAGGTATATATCTTCTTTATTAGCGTACATATATGTACGTTTCCATTCGTATAGTATCGAATCGATTTTGTGTTGAAATTTGTATAGTTTACGTATATGCAGCGTACGCATAACGTATACGCGACGGTTGGGAGAAGGAATTTTCTTCTATAGCACATAATCGTAAGAAAGGATAAATATGATCTATGATACGGAATCACATCCGTCGTTGCCTGACGACAAAGGGTTTATTATAGAAAAATCGCATTTTCGTTCAAACAGCAATACCGAACAAACGGTAATATCGCAGAAACGTAATCTAAACTTAATTGATGCTAAATGCGATAGTATTATATTAACGATATCGATTGACAAATATGAAAACGATCATCTTTCTCCGCTTAATACAAGCTGCAGTGCGGAAACGGAAGAAGCAGACGACAAGTATGAGAACGATAAGATAATATCAATTATCGATGAAGATACACGAAATAACTCCAAGGTAAAATTATATGTATAAGTATGTATATATATATAGACCTCTATGACAGAGCTAACCCTAACCTACATATTTCAAAAAATTATTTCTAAATTTTACACACACGCACCCGCATACGCGCGCGCGCGCGCGCACACACACACACACACACACACACACACATTATATATTACATTTAACAATGAATACGTCTACAAGTATCGTACATGAAAATGTCATATTTCCAATTTTACACCGCGTAATTTTATAAATAAGGTTGCCACTGCAAGTTGCCATAAATTAAATTGGAAATCGAGGAAATCAGGGAGTAATTAATTGTCAGAGAAATTACACAACGATTGGAGATATTACGGAAAAGTCAAAGAATTTTGCAAAATTTGTTGGAAAATTAAAATTTAAAGTTTAATATACGTATATATATATATATATATGCCTACACAGTTTTGGAATACTATCAACTTAACAATTAAATATGTAAGCAGTGTTAGCAATATAAATAGTAATTTACATTACTGGCTGTGTTCCAAATTTACTGCCAGCACTGAAAATGCTACAGTTTACGTTACGTGTACTATAGATTTGCAGTACTGGCAGTATTTAATTTTGGAACATAATCTATATATTGAATTGATCTAGCTCTCTCTTAAGAAGATAT
Source organism: Trachymyrmex cornetzi (assembly GCF_001594075.2). Classification (NCBI taxonomy): domain Eukaryota; kingdom Metazoa; phylum Arthropoda; class Insecta; order Hymenoptera; family Formicidae; genus Trachymyrmex; species Trachymyrmex cornetzi. Next base: position 64,808 of record NW_017297103.1, read on the forward strand.
TTAACGATTAATTTCCAAATCAAGATAAAAATACGGAAATTTCAAAATAAAATATGATATACCAATTGACAACTTCAGATAAAATTATGAATTTTATTTGGAAATCAGAGAAAAGTTATGTAGAATTTTAGGATGAGAGGAATTTAATTGTAACAACCCTGATGTTTATGTCAATTAATGAAATTTTAAATGAGTTAGTGATAAATTTCTGTAAACTTACCAGATACTTAGAAAATATGTACAATTACATTGACTATCTTGTATAGACCGTCCGAAATACATCCGTTTTCTGCATCTGTATATAATTTAGTCTTTTTTATATCAATTTTGCAATTACGGCATCGTAGGAAGAAAAATCGCATAAATGTTATGGGAACGCTGGCCTCCTCGAGAAAGTGTTTAAACCGATAAAAGGATCATCGGAGGATTTGAAACAATCGAGAAGGAAAAAACGAGCGTTTTCATTACTCGATATCCTGATCTCTACGAGTATCGTTGCTCCTTTATCGGTGGGCTTTTGGAGAGGTGTATGGGCAAGTATGGATCATCGTGCAGAATTGTGAGTAACAAAAGTAACAGAAGAATCAATTGGAATAATTGTGAGATATGCGCGAAAGCTGAAATATCATTTTCAATGATGTGAAGTTAACATATAATAAACCTATTATAATCGAGTCAAGACTTTTTTAAACGAGCAATTATAGTTATTCATAAAATAAAAATCGTTTTTTAATTAAATAAGTACAATGCTATAAAGTTTTTCAAACGTTTCGACTTACAAAATCTTCCTCAGTGAAATGCATAACAACATTTTTAAATAACCCCTTACAAAGTCAACGAACTCTCTCTCTTACAATAATACAATAATAAAAATTATCGCCCTGGGCTAATCTTACATACTTATTTCTTCATTTACATTTTTAGATGTTACAGATCAAAATAGGTATCTAGTCAGAAGTTTGAAGTCCGAATTATAAAAGTGTGTTTTACTGATTCTCGATTGTTATTGAGAATCTAGCTCAGTCAACAATTTTATAAAAAATATAGAGAGAGGGGGGGGGGGGGGGG
>NW_017297103.1:65891-96631 GCF_001594075.2 Trachymyrmex cornetzi
AGAGAGAGAGATTGGAGACTACTTGTTGAATCGATAACATGAAATTATTAGGACAATTAATGGTTTATATGTATATACACATGTACAAATTGACAAATGTAGTTTGCTCTGAAAATTACGATGTAAGTAAAGCATGTAATATCTGTAATATATATATATATATATATATGTGTATATATACAAGATCAAATCTATACGATTCTACATACCAGGGTAGTTTCTATGTGCGCAGGTAAAGTTAGTGCCGACTACATGTTCTATTTAATGTACATATATGATATATGTATATACCTATAATATATATCCTATGTATTTGTGAATAAAATGCATCTGCCGAATTTTTACGAGCGACCTTGCAACTCGTGAGTATTGAATTTTCGACGCTGTTAGAGATCAAGCCGCCACATTGGGTAAAATGACCTAATTGCGTCTTACTCTTATTAGACGAATAAAAAAATACATTAATATTAGGCGAGTTCAAGTCGGTAAAGCGGCTAGATCTACTCGCCGAGCAATTAAATATGATTGATTTAATCCACAGGTAAGAACCAATCAAGCTCATTCCGCATTCGCTCCGCGAGCATGCAGCCTAGCTTTGCTGGCTTGAACTTGCCCATTGATTTTTTGGTAATGGACGCTCTATATTCGAGCGTTGCAGATAAATGTAATGAATTTTACGCAGTTCATTTTCATTCCATAACGTGGCATGATCAAGTTCTAACAGTTCTGATGGCGCTAATGATACCAAAAGTTGTAACTATATGAGTTGCGTAGAGTCGAAAAATACGGGAGTGGTTCACTTGCACACTGTTGCAATTGCCCATTGCCAATCACAATGGTTCCTGTATGGGAAGTTTTTTTAGTTTTTTATTTTTTCTAACGTTGTGTGATTGGCTTGTACACAATTGTCTCGTGTGTAATTGCAGACATATACACCCGAAAGATACAATGAATTTCTTAAATCGTCAGGTATCTACACCTATAGACAGAGATACATAGCAGAATGGCGTTTTGTGTCAGGAATCTATTATGTATTTTTTTTTTATTATTTGCAGATGGTGAAACGTTAAACATTATCCATTCATGTCCATTACGCTGGCGCGTATTTAGGAGGATTTTGTTAACAGGTTTCCCAGCTGGTTTTGTTTTACGTTTGGCGTAACTTTGCACGCAGCATACACGATTTTCAAAGATCGATTTCACAACGTTTACATGAAGAAGTGGGCTAAATTAAATTGGCGAAAACGACTGTCTTATCGGGCTTTACGAATCCTGTATACTTACACCTTTGGAGTGGCGTGCATCGCGCATTGGCGGGGTAGTTGGATCATCATCGATAATCATCTATTTGTGCACACATGGTAAGTCAACGTCGTGATAATGTTTCAGCGACATTTTCCATTTGTCGCTATTATAGCGATAACAGTTCTGATTTTGAAATAGAGAAAATGAAAATTATTTGGATCGATGTATAGTATATAATTTAGCAGCAGGCAGTTTATTAATTGTCGTTTTACGATATTTCCCTATATATATACATATATATATATATATATATATAATAACAACGTCTTTGACATGCTCGCTGCTGGCGTGCCTGGCGATTCTACGTTCTGTTCGAAACTTGATAGCAACTCCATTGATAATTCTCATCGACAGGCCTTGTTGCGTTTTTAAATTTTCCACTAGATACAATGTGGTAAGTTATAAATATGGAATAATCTAGTTTAGTTTCTTGTCCTCGTTCTCAATAAGATTTACGATATATATACTTATCTGTGAACACGTATTTGTGATCTGTGACGTTTTAAGGATAATAGCAGTTATATAAACGCATTTATGCAAATACGTTTTTGTACATATACTTGTGTGTAAAAAGAGGCCAATATATGTACGATATTAAATTATTAGTGAGTGCGTGCGTGGTTATTTAGAATTTAAATTATCGGCAATTCTTGTACATATGAATAAACGCTGTTCAAACTTAATTGTTTCCGTCTTCCGCAATATAAGATAATCGATGCGATATAATCACCGCGAATAATAATTCGATAAATGCGTGGAATATTGGGTCTCGTATCTACGATATTCGTGCCGTGAATCTTCTACGGTGTTTTCTACAGTCGTCGAGCTTTCTTGAATCTCGACGCATTTGTTGATCATGAAACTGCACTACCAGACACAAGCCCCGTAACCACTAGCTGAAATATTGTCCCACAGATTACATGATTTCATCTGATTACAAATAATTTTTTTCACTACTATGAAGTAATTTGGTAAAATATACGATTTTATTTAATATTATACAATGATTTCTCGTGGTTGCATATAATTATCGGATTATACATAGAGATTTTATATAAATTTTATAATGATTTCGAGGATTCTGTCCCACGATTACATTAAGTGGTTACCCCCTCGACCAGACAGCACAAAATATTGAAAGATAACGAAAAGATGTCTTTTTGAAACTGTCTTTTCGACAAAACAAAAAGGTGCAGTACGTCGAAGTCTAAAATACAGTAAAAAGATATCGTTTTTAGGCATTCTTTTTGGTAAGACGAAAAGATAATAAAGATCTATAAGACGTCTTTTAATTTTGTCGAAAAGATAACTTAAAAAAGATATTTTTTCGTTATCTTTCTATGCCGGCTACCATTTCGGCAAAAAGCGGAAAGTTGACTAAAAGATATTCAATTTCGTATTACCGAAAAGACAATAGAAAGATAGCTCTAAAGAAGATACCTCTTTTCTTTATTTTGTATACTTTTCATCATTCACCCGCGAGCAGTAAGCGAGATCGCCACAAGACGGACGCGGTGGAGTCCATTTCTCGTGTTTGAAAACCATACAAGATGGAATAAAAGCTGCAGGATTATGAGAAATTTTACCAGTGTTTTTTATGAACTACACTAGTAAAATATATTTTGAAAGCGAGTCCCCAAAAGGGACTATTATGAAAGATAATACGACTCTTGCACACAGCGATACGGCAAACATTGCAGAAATGGGTTGCATATCGACATGTAATTTCGTTTAGTTCTATGCAAAAACTAATTCAGGGATAGACCTAATATTATTAAACCTAACGTTATATGTGCCAAAATATAAAAACTAAAACACACAAGTCTAAGGCTAATTCTACAATTAACGTGCTTTTTGTTTCCTGTTTCTTGCTGTTTGTCTCTTGCCTTCTTGATCAAAAAGGCAAGAGACAAACAGAAATAAATAGCAAGAAACAGGAAACAAAAAGTACATTGTAGAATTAGCCTTAAGGATGACTAAAAGATATCCTCAGAAGTCATCCCTTAGTTATCATATGGATAAGGCTTTAAAGATAACTAACGATGCGACGTACATCTGTCGTCTTTTAGTCATCTCTTCGTCGACTGTATTCCTTCACTAAAAGATATATCTTTATAACAATTTAGTCATCTTTTAGTCATCCTTTAGACGACTTTGCTGTACTCTGGGCTATAATTCGATCTCTATGATGCCTCATGATGATCCAAGGAGTCGGTCGGAGATTTCTGTTTTTATTTCGAATCCCTGGCCTTATTTTCTTTTACAATTTCGTAGTTTTGATCTCTTACGCCACCGCTTTGACGACAGTACGCGCATCGTGACAATCGCTTCTTTGATTACCGCCTAAAGAGCCGCCCGACCCTGTACTCAATTGTCATATTGTCAAATGGTGTTTAACGATTGTACGGAACACAGAGCGGTATATACGTCCCGAGTACCCTCGTACACACTTGTCTAACTTCAATTTTCTAATTTTTATTTATGACTCACATGCAAAAAAAACGTGTGTGTTTGAACTCGATCGCACTGTCGTAAAATTAATTAATTTACACCGCAATTAATCGTAAAATTAATTAATTTATCGCAAATATTGTGCTATGTTGTAACTATATAACTTATAATTGTGCATCTATGTAAACAATAATTGTTTCAATTCGAAAAGCGAAGTCTCTCTCTCTCTCTCTCTCTCTCTCTCTCTCTCTTTCGTACATTTCGATGTAAACATATATACATAACCGACATAACGTATGAAAGTAACAATAGAATTGCTCGTTTGCTTTCTGCAGGTTTTGTAAAAAAGAATTCTTTTTCACACGTTATCACAAGAGTCGTCTCGAATGAAGCTGATGAAGATTTAGTTGTTTCTAACAGAGCTCGTTATCGAATTTTTGCGTCAGGTTTGATGTAGATAGATATCGTATTAGACTACTGATAAAATTATAGTTCATTTAATCATCGCGCATACGAATTATTGCGCAAACATACGATATATACGTATATATATTTCACATGCACGTTTTTCTTTTGTTTTTTGTTCCTCAACAAGGGGACCTTCCTGATCTCTCCCCTTTTCCCAATTCTCTGAATCGGTTCTCCAATATTATGCGCGTAAAATTTATCGATTGAAAATGTGGAAATGATAAGGAGAAAGCAAACGAACGAGCGTACAGCCGAGAGCTCTTGCAACTTTGTAAACAGAAAAATTACACGACGTCTTCATTGTGTCGGTTTTCCCCGGAAGTTTACGATTATCATGCATTGATAATAGAGATACGCGGGCGCTACGATTACGGACGTAAACTAACGTTATTTATCTGCAAAGAAACGTTATCAAGTTTTTCGATCATATTTGACACAATTTATCGTATTGCGTTTGACATGAGTAGTGATTTTATCTGCAAAATTTGACGTGATTGTTTCTTCTCAAGTCAGAAATTTCCAATGACGAGTTACGTATACCATCATTGTTAAATATAGCAATGAAAGAAAAATGTAATCTTTTTTTCAAATTAATTCAATATTATTTATAAATCAGCAGAAAGAGAAAGACAGAGAGAAAGAGAGAGAGAGAGAGGAGGGGGGAATTATCAAAATTTCATATAGTTGTTTCTAAACGATGTCTTAAACAAACATAAGCAACATTATATTATACGGATTCAGCTTCATTATTAACAAGTAGCTACCATTTGTATTATTAATTAATTGAGATTACTTATTTATCTTTTGACATGTCTCATTATATTAATATCTAATTTAAATTTAAATCTGTATATGTGTGTGTGTGTGTGGGTGTGTGTACATAATAACTTTATATGTATAATAACTTTTCATACGATATAACGCGATATTTTTTAAGAAATATGAATATCACAGCGTTTAATATAATTTTCAATAAATAACAATTTTTTAACTGAATTATTTTTAACCCTCGATTACTATATATACGGGGGTATGGTATACCTACAACATTTGAAAATTGCGCAGCATTTGTAGAAATCGGGAAATGGGTGTAGGAGGAGAAAAAGATTAAGTGGTCAACGTATATATTTTTTCCTAGCGTCGTCAGTTGTGTATGAAAAAAAGCGGTAGCAATCGTGCTTTTTCTATAAAAAAGAATCGTGCAATTTTATTTGTCAAAATAAATGCATGTACTTGTACGGGAATTAATATTTTGTGACACATGCTTTTAATCTAATTAAAATATACACCTTTAACAGTTCATTCCTTTAGTTTCCTTATTTTTATTTTTATATTAGGTACGATTATAATAATTTTTTGAAAAAAAAAAGCATTTTTCGTGATAGTTTGAAAAATTGACTTTGGTTCAATAAATATTTTTTGTAATTTACAATTTTCTAGTTGTAGTTCTCCTTATATGCCCTTCAGGTCCTCCACAAAATGAAGATTTTACACATTTACTTTAAAATCAGTGGATTTTATCGAAAATTAAAGACATTTGATGATATTGACAGGGTGTGCTATACCCCCCTGCGGTAACGACGGAAGTAAAAATACATGCGGTAACTGCGAGGGTTAAAAACTTTCTATACTACATCTTAGAATGTTATAACTAGTTCTCAATTGATTATTTTTATGATACATATTTAGACATAAATATACCTACACCATGTCAGATTCAATTAATCATATGGGTATATTCAATATGGATTAATTAATTAAATTTTTTTTTCTATTAAAATCGATACGTGTGTCGCGCCCGCGCGCGTTATGGTCGCGAATAATTTCAGATAAGTTTATGAAGCAAAAACATTCGAGAATTAATATTATTTCCAATATCTTCCGTATGACATTTTCGACATGGTGATGGATCTTGTGACCCTGACGAGGCTCGCTGGGACGAATCAAGAGTTTCACGAAGGTGAGATGTTGTAACCCAAGCTTGATTGATACACAAAAAAGAGTCGATTAGCGACGATTTTGGCTAAAGCGTCAATGGCTAAATGAATATACGTCAATGGATAAGTGAATACGAGGCCGGAAACATTGCTCAGAAAAAAATAACATCAAGGTGACTAAAAATTATGCTATTGTAATTGAAATGTTCTTCTCTATCGGAATAAAATCAACAAAACTATATTCTTGAAATTTAATCATTGCACTTTTCTATTGGTTGATTACATTTGACTATTGGTGATTTAATTTCAAATGTTTCTTTCGAAAAAAAAAACTTGTTTCACTCTTTTGTCACAAGTATCTAAATATTTTTATTTTTTCTTCCAGACTTTTCAAGCCGCTTTTAAGAGCAATACAAAAAATCTTGCATATCGGCATGTGTTACTTTAAGCTGGATGTTTCTTCCATAATTTGTACTGCAGCAATTAAATTAAGGAAAAGAATACCGCGTAACAAAAGTTTCTTCATTGAAATACCTATGTACTCAAGGAATGACGACACTTTCTCAACCCTTTTAGAATATTTAAAATGAAAAATGACGGAGAAAAATTGAGCGCATCGGAAGGTGAGAATGATATATAATAGGTGATGCGTGTGGATGCGACGCGACGATTCGGTCAGTTCGAAGATCACGCCAGTCACCGAATAGTCTTGGAATATTATCACGCGGGAACGCGCGTGGCTGTCATCGGCTGCCACCGATCGCTCTAATCGGTGATAGCACCGCAATACACGATGAAACGAGGCGATTATAACGCATATGCATCGTAGGTGGGGGATCGTCAGCGTAGGAGAGAACGAGGGAGGAAAGGAGAGCATACCGCGGGTACTATCCTCCGTACACGCCGATCCGGTGGTCCGTACTCCGTCGCGTCAGCGACGACGCTTCAACGTTGTTCGCGGTAATATGCGATAGTGTTGGCCGCGCGTTTAGCGGTTAGCGATCTTGATAAAAGATAGCGGTTGTACCGAAGATAAGCCAGTAGTCATCCTGACCGTTGCCTGGCCTGACCGTGGTCGGCTGTACGATCCGATCGGCCGCCGATTCCTCGATCGAGTTCGTCGGCCCTAAGCGCCTAAGCGCCTATAAGCGCTCGGATGAGACAGCCCTCGAGGTGGATATCGATGCGAATAACTTTCGTATATTATCTTTCATTTTTTCCAAGATTTTCTCTCCCCAATCATCGAAAAAGCGATTATCCTCTGTCTGTCCGACGAGTGTCTGCAAGAATCAAATCGTGTGATAACGGATTTATATTCGAGGAGAAACATATTCCATAGCGAATTCATCACCAGTTCGAAGAGACTTCAATGAGAGTCGTTGAGCGAATTTATGCTTTCTCAGAGCGCTAAAAAAGTTGACTCAAACTCTGATGAAGGAATACGGCAAAAGAAGGCATGCCACCGTCCTTTCTAGATAGAAGACTTGTTTGCAATGTCACGACGACGACGGCGACGACGACGATGATGATGATGATGACTACGACGACGACGGCGACGACGACGACGACGACGACGACGGCGACGACGACGACGACGACGACGACGGCGACGACGATGACGGCGATAACGACGATGACGACGGCGACAACGACGACGACGACGTCGACGACGACGACAACGACAACGACGACGACGACGACGAAAGCTAGTCTTAATGAATAAGAATCGCCGCATCAAGCGAAAATTGAATCGAATGTTATAGCACGAGAATATATATCAGGAACAAAATGTCGAACGTGCGATAGCATCTAGATGAGTTGACGTTCGTTTTTCAAAGTTGACTCTCCCTTCTTAATTTCATTTCTTTCTCTCATCTACAAACTACACGATAGTATGTATATAATTTTGAGGATGCGAACGATGCGTAATGACGAGCGGCGTGACTACTAAGTTCGATCCGGATTGGGTAAGGATGGTGGAGTTGCGTGCCGCTGGTGCCAGGATGACTGGAAGTCTTGACACCAGATCGTCAAATCGTCTACACTATGCCATCCTGACGATCCTGGATACGATATTCTCCGCGCTCGTAGCCGCGCCGGCGGTGGTTGGTTATTGGCGCGGCACTTGGGAACTCAGCGATTTCTATGTCTACCCGGACGAGCCAGTGTTGAGCAGCTTCGCGTCGATCACGATCGGCTTCACCGGCCTCTTCGCCTTCAGCGTGCTGCAACATAGCTTGGATGACATTCTGCATCCAGATAAGCACCGGCTGTCCTACTATCTCGGCTCGCGAGTCTACACCGGCGTGTTTGGCTTTTGCTGCGTGAACGCTTGGCGCGGTGCCTGGAAGGCCCTGGACATTTATACGGAGCTGATGCCCGGCACAGTCTTTGCCACAACCATCGTTAGTCTCCTCGCGCTCGGCATCATGCGCGCAGTTCGTAATGTATCCGCGCCGCCGTTTTCCGTCGTTCTTGACTCGTGTCCGGGTTACTTTGAAGTGCAGACTATGTTTCGCGTCAACGTAAGTATTTGCCAACGATCTCGTTCTCCGAAGGGTGCTCTCTTGAATGCCGGGGGCATCCCTCGAATCGCGTCGCACGAGGCGATCATTTTATTCTTATCCTCCTTACGATTGATTCATGATTTTTCTCCAATCTTTTCTCCTTTTAAAATTTAAATGTCAAGATACCGTTTCTCACACTCGCGCTTAATGTGTAAAATTACACTCGTAACCGTGTAATCCAGTTGTGAATAAATGTCACGTTGAGCGAGAGAGAGAGAGAGAGAGAGAGAGAGAGAGAGAGAGAGAGAGAAAATGTCTAATATGAAAAAAACAAACACCAATTGCAGTATAGATCGTGGATATTTCAACGATCGATTCATCTATCTAATCATAAATAGAGTTAAAGTTACAGAAATTGCATCTTATATATCGAATAAAAGTTAGTTGGGTTTATATAGTTTGTGATGGAGAACTTTTATGCAATCGATTAATCTCGACAAATCAGGGATTGCTTATCGAAAATTTATGTAGTATAATAGTAATAAGATAAGAGGATTTAGAATGAAAATATTGGATACTAATGATATATTAATGACAGAATATTGTCCATGTGCTATCTACCCCTTTCACGTACATTTCGGCGAGTCTTGGATCGAAGATACGTATATTGGAGGAAAACAAATATATGTATGTATATGCTATTGAATACTTTTCATTTTCTTGTTTCTTCTCTTCTCAGCGAATATGGGTAGCATTAAAGGTAATTTGATTGGTTTTCGATATATATATATATATATATAAAAAATGCTATATATCAAATCACCACATTTCAAGAGTTGTTTGGTGGTTTGTAATTATATTCGGTTTCATAGTCACGAATACAAGAGTCATGCATATATTTTGTGCGATAGTTAGAAAATAAGACAGATAATAGGAATTTTCTTAAGCTCAAGTAACACACAATGTATTTACATGTATATACAGCTTAATTTGTCTCGAGTTTTTTTCATAGACAAATAAATGTTTTAATTCGCAGAAAGAAAGCGGGATACGAAAGAAGATGGCGAAAAGGCGCCAATAGCACTGTCGGTAGTCCGGATTCATGATTTACGTTAAATCAAGCACTTAACGCAGCGTTACTTGGACGCGCGCCAAAACAATTCTCTCTCGACTTTACACTTATCAGGACCCTTTGTTTGTTATGTATATTCACTGTGTACCGTGCACTCACTATGCTGTTGATATTTTGTCGTAGATCATAAATTATAAATGATAACTTGTAAATCACGATTACATGAATTGCATGTTACCTCATTTACACGCGTCGTCCAAGCTCACGTGTTATCGGTGTGCATATAAGCGCAGTTTCCGGCCAAGTCCCCCGACTGTCAACCACTATTGCGCCTGTATAGTCTACGTATACGTGCTAAGCATTAGCGCAACGTGTGCAAGTGCGCTAATTTATTTGTCGTTTGTAATCACATTGAAAACGTGATGACTATGGTTTCATCTTTCCTTTATTACCGCTCCAAAATAATTGCCAATTGTAATCATAAATGTAAAAAATGTTGCAAGAAAAGAATGTTACGCGACATACGAGTTATATCTTCGGGAAACATCGGTACAATTGTCATTGTCATTGTCATTGCGTGATGCATACGAAAATCGTAGTTGTACAATTCGATTTGTTTTCTCTCTACCACCACAATACTTGGCGTATATATTATCGTTCGTGATAGAAATGTGATTTCACGAAATACGACATGCATATTTAAGGTCGCTCTCTATCTCTCTTTCCTTCTGAAATCGATCTCTACATGTTTCCATCTTTCTCTCTCTCTCTCTCTCTCTCTCTCTCTCTCTCTCTCTCTCAACATGTTAATAACACAATATTGCCATCTTTGAAGTGGGATGATAACATTTCTAATCGATGAAAATCGATTGAAAGCTTATACATATATATTTTAGTATACTTTGTGCATCACTTCTTTTTTGTTCACAAATCTGCAGTAAATACCATTTATTGTGTGTGTCGTGTTAACGAAGGAAGAAAATAACTTGAGATAAGATAAAGATTATTTTTGTATTGACATTTTATATACCATTATACCATTAATACATTATCATGATGGATATCACGGAATTGCAGTGCATAATTGCTATTTTATCATACATTTAATGACTCTCTTTTACTCTATAACTATTATTCAATTATTATAATACTACTTAACAATTTGCAATCTATTAATATTGCAATCTATTGCGTACGGTTGTAGAATACGAGGGACTGGTCGTTGTACTTACTGGATTGCGCCTTTAGCGTTGGTGTCGTGGGTACGTTGGTTGTCTTCGTCTGGAGAGGAGTTTGGATTTTGGTCGACATTTACCTATTTCCAGAAAGCCCCGAGTATTCTGCCCTTGGCTCACTGGTAAATATATATATATATATATATACGTGTGTGTATAATAAGCCTTTTATATATCGACAATGAAAGTCCTTTAACTCCTCCCTGAAGATTATTCCTGATCCTATCATTTTGCAGTTGCACTATACGCATGTAACTATTGTATTATATGTATAATTACTATCGTATTATATTATTTGGCACACATGAAGAATAGCACTAGTTCACGCCAATCTGCGCGCGTGTGCTCGTTTCTTCAAATAAAAAGAGTACTGGGTACCGATTAAAATTTCATATATTTGTTTTTATCTTTATTCCAGAGTCCTTTCAAGTACATATACATCGCACGTACTTCTTGTATCGAGCCACTATATCGTGGTAGAATTAGACAAGGTGTTGCGCATGATATAGTGACACGACCAATCAAAAATCGGCTTTAAGGATCTTACAATATTTAAGACCGTCAGTACAGTCACCATGAACCAATCAAAGAGCCGTTATTAGCTTGTCTTAAGACATTACTTATGACGCACAGTCTTAAAGTAACAACGGATTAAATGGGACTAATGAATACCGCCCCAATTGCTAATCAATCCTAGGCTACGTTCCAAAACTTCCTCTCCGAGGAAAATTTTACTCTATATACTATAGTATATGTGACATGTACTATAATATAATATTTCGAGTAAAATTTTCCTCAGAGAGGAAGTTTTGGAACGTAGCCCTAAATGCTAATTGGTCTTTAAGGGGATGCTGGAGTGACCCCAAATGGTCGACATTACTGCATTGGTCGCATAAAAATTTCCGAATTGACTAAACGGAATAAAAAATCCTCTTACAGGATTAAAGTAGACGCAAAATTAGGCGGTGCGAGCAATAGACTTTATATTAAAAACGAAAAAAGTATGTTTTTAAGTTTTTTTCGATTTTCATATAAGCAGGTCTGCTGCGTCGTCTCCTAATTTTACGTCTACTTTGATCCTATAAAAAGATTTTTGATTCTGTTCAATCAATTCGGAGATTTTTATACAATCATGCAGTAATGTCGACCATTTATTGATGAATTGATTACTCCAACATCTTCGTAATACTTGAAGAACAATTTTTTTTAGTTGTACATTACGCTATGTCAAATATAAGAACGAAGAATTGAAAAAATATAATATCGAATCATTGAATATTAGCTGCATTTAGTTAACCTATCAGAAATCGTGCATTCTGCAAAATATATGATTTCTGATACATTATTTTTATATTATTTCTGTCGCTATCGCAATTCCTTCGCATTCTGCAAGGGGAACATTGTTCCCGTAATCGAGAATGGATTGAAATTAATGGATGCGGAGTTCTTTAGAAATACGCATGCATCTGCGAACGTTAAAATGAATTCAGTTTTCAATCCGAATGCATTTTATTATGATATATATGTATATATCATTTATAAAATTATACAATCATTAAGCAGTTCTAAAATGCATTATCGCAAATTGAAAAGTATAATAAGATTGGAAAGTATAATTGTAGTTATTTAACCTTTTTATTAGTACTTCTCAGTTTTATTAGTTCAAAATTTTGAATAGGAAATGCAGTTTTTCGATTTCTACTCAAAATTTCGAATTGAAAAGTATTAAATAGGGTTGATAATTACAAATATGTTTTTCAATTAATGATAAGGCATTTTAGAATTGCTTGATGATTGATTGTATATAATTATATAAATTAATAGAAATGCATTCGGATTGAAAAGAATTCACTTTAACGTTCGCGAATGCGTATTTCTAAACTATTCTAAAGAATCGAATCCGTTTCAATTCATTGTTAATTCTCGTTTACCGACTTACGATCATTATCACTCCAATTTCTTATTTATTCTCACATTTAGTTATTACTATTATTTTTTCTTTCTTTTTTTCTTTACATTTATGTCATTAATTGTAATTTACAGCAGTAAAGATAACAATAATATATAGATAATCGCTGCAATTAAATCTCACAACATCTGTAACATAAATGTTTCGACATTTAATGTCTGTATAACAAATTTGATAACAAGCCGCATCGCATATTAAAAATATATCGTTATACGTCGATTACACAATTTAAACATTTCGATTTCGCTCCGTAAGAGGAAAATTTTGAACGCACTATCTGATATCATCAGTATATGAAATAATCCGCAGGCACTTAAGGCTAATATTATATCATCATCCGTTTTTTGTCGTACGACAAAGTATTTATTTCAAGCCTATTGATTGGTTGCGAGAAAGAGAAATTGTCGAATCTCTCTCTATCCTGTAGCCAATCAATAAACTTAAAATCTTTGTCGTACGATAAATGTAATACCAGTTTTTTACCATCATATCACTAGACATGGATTAACCGCGGATTAAATTGGCAACACACACACACACACACACACACACACACACACACACACACACACACACACACACACACACACACACACATCACGTGATAAAAATTAAAAGTTGAATAAAATAAAAGATTAAAAGTTGCAAGTCTCGAATAATAAACGAGTGAGCATGAAGAAAAGTGTAAAGAACCTTATTTTTTTAACTTTTAATTTAAGTCCGTTTAAAATTACAAATTTTATATTGCATCAGGCATACGACGTACATGCGCTATGCTATGGCACTACACACCCGGTATTCGATTATATAATTGAATATTCGCCAATTGCATGATTGCCGCGGCACATGGCACAATTGTCGGTGTACGCGCATATGAAATGTACGTTATCCGTGATTCGTTACATTTGTTGCATCGCGATCGCGCGCTTAAATTAAGTATAATACATACGATTTGAAAAGGAGACTTGTTGAATATCAGTATTCAAGATTTATTATCATATCGATATGTAATCTTTGTCGAGGCATAAACATCGTCATTCGTCAAAATTATAGTTTTCTTTTTATTTTTTTCGGTACATCTTTTGGCTTTGGCGTCTTTCTAAAAGAATATGGAAGACAAGTAGTAGTAGGGCTGACTGAGTATTTAGTACTCCCTTTATATATATATATATATATTCATATAGTGAGTACGAGTTTCCGTATCATTAGACGAGAAAGATATATCGATCTATATGTAATAAAAAATAACGTTGTTGTAATCTCGTTACCGAATTCCAGGCTATCGGGTATTTTATAGTCGTCGTGACGTTTTGCCTACAACCGTTGATGCGGTATATCTGCGCGCGTCTTCAGGGTCTGGTTCGCTTGATGGTTGCGGACGTTTTTCTTTTTCTGAGCTTTCTGGGGACTGTCAACGTCTGGCGCGGTATATGGAACGCGTTGGATCTCTGGCTGCTGCCGGACAATCCGGAATTGTCCTGCTGGATTACTCACATTGGCTGCTTCGTTTTTCTCGTCCTTCTCAATTGTAGTAACACTATCCTAGTTCGTGGCGTTTACATCGATGCCGAGGAAGAGAAAGGACAATGCGTTGTGTTTCCATGCCATTATCTGCGTTTATTCTTTAAGGTTTGCTGATATTTTGTCACATTAATACATATATATATATATTATACGTATATACTCGCAATTTAAAAGAGATATTTGTTATTTATAATTAATGAAATGAAATGCGAACAAAGTTAAATGAGATCTTTAATGTGATTTCATGTAAATATATTGTTAGTGTTTTGTCTAACGTTATTTTCGCTTATTTTATCGTTTTCAGATTGAACGCGAGAAGAAGCAAGCGCGACAGCAGAAGCTGTTGATAGATCATACCGATGTAAATGAAAAGGACAGTGAAAACGGAACTCTCCTACCGAACACGGTGTCGATTATACCTGTGAATGCAGATTCTCTTGCATAAAAGCGATATACGACAAGTCAATTTTTGTCATGAGTGTCTATATAGGTCTATGTTCCAAAATTTACTGCCGATACTGAAAAGCTATAGTGCACGTGTAACGTAATACATTTATACATTTTCAGTATTAACAGTAAATTTTGAAACACAACCTAGGTGTGTGCATTCGTGCGCGCGCGCGCGTGAGAGAGAGAGAGAGAGAGAGAGAGAGAGAGAGAGAGAGAGAGAGAGAGAGATAACGCAATATACTGTGTACGACCTGAAATGAAACGCACATTAGATCGAAAAATCATTTTACAAAACAATCTATCAACTTTTGGTCGATTTTTAAGTTTATGGCATCTTAAAAATGCGATAATTATAGTAATCGTATTTAATCGAAACTGAAATCTATAATACTATTGAGATTTACAAGATCATGATAAACTCAGTTTGGACTCGGTTGCACTACAGATTTATTCACAATGTAATTACCCTGTGTGACTTACAGGGATAAGTCTCATATCGTACTTGAATTTCTTCAGTATAAAAAAATCAATGTTTTATTTACGATAATAACAAATTTAAAATAAATAAGTATCGTTAGATTTTTGTAGAGGTTTCTTAAGTTTCTTTCACGCGTTAGTACGTGTATCGAGATTCGTGTAATTCAGTGATGACGATAAAGGATCGAAAGATTGAGTCGCACCATTCTCAAGGGAGAGGGAGGGGCTGAATAGCATATATACTTAATATATGTATAGAAAATTAAGTACGTTACCCTCGTGTACTCGCATATATAGTTGGTAATATAACTCGATCAGTGCGATTCATGTGATTAATCCATGGATCATTATAAAAAAACATTTTCGATAATACACGGAGCAAAGAGAAAGTACTGTCGGGAAGAAGCGACGTATGGCTGTGAACGAACGTACGAAGTGAACAATATGTTTGCGGTACTCTGTATGATGACCATCATAGAGATCACAGAACATTGTTGCAAGTTTTGCAATGTATAGAACTGCAGTAATGTACGATATATATATATATATATATATATATAATGTAATTGATTATATCTAGCTTAATGCGTACCACACATACGTACATATTTGATAGTGATACACACACGCGCGCGTGCGTATCAATAAAAGAGAAATTTATATATTTATTTAAAAATACGCACGAATGTTTAACGTAAAGTTGAATCTACATTTATACATTTATACACATATATACATATGTATATATGTGTGTGCATTCTATATAATATATACGTATAAGTATAGTGCATTATAATATATAATATATAGAGATAAATAGGAACAGGATGGAGAAAGGGCGGGGGAAGAAAGAGGGACTTATCGAATAAATATAATATTAACAATAGATACCCACATATGCATTCACTACTCATTTATCCATTTTTTCGAATGCAACTGTATATAATAGCTACTTGGTATTACAAAGTCTGTATTTGATTTACAATTATTAGTTATATTTATATTCTCCGTACGTAAGAAATAAATGTATTTAGTTAATTCTTGGAAGGAGAATGAGTAAATATAAAAAGATTGAAATAAACAGGGAAATATATATACATTATACATGTATGCTTTTTACAAGCTAGAATTTTAATTATAATTTCGATTTGATAATATATAATGTGTATGTTGTAATTTAACAAGTATATATTATATACAACGATATGAAAAAAGAAAATTATTTCAGTGAATGACGATTTTTTTCATGAGATCAGGTCTTTGTAATTACTTCGTAATATGTAGTAAATACTAGTAATTTTAAATTAAGACGAGCAGCTGGCAATCCTGTTCCAATACTTGCTTCGCTATACTAGTAAACTATATATAGGTATATAATTTGTCGAAAAAGATCGACGAGCTAGATTTAGCTCTTATCGGCAATAATTTCATCAAGTCATATCGTATCACTGAATTTTGCATCGAGCGAGACCTTGAATAACAACGGCGATAGATTGAACAAGATCGTTATAAGTAGAATATGTAACTTCCCTCGTATCCTGTACACCCCGTACTTTTTACTCTTGTGCTCGGCAATTACTACGTCATAGCGTACTAATAACTAATTAGCCGTGTGTGGGATGTAATGACGGGACAATAGGCGGCAGTCACGATGGGAAGTGCTTAGTTCGACGATAAATGCTTGCCCCCCTGGCCTATATTTAATGTTTCCACAATGAATCTGCAACTCCCTCGCCTGAAGAGGAAAAAGAGCAGATGCTATGCTGTATTCGTTCAGCTGTTTTATATTTATGTTTCAACTTACACTGCATAGTAACAATTATTTCATTACTATCTATTATACATATATACACACGTATAACATATGCAGGGATTGGAACACGGAAGTAACTCGAATCGTTACTTGTAACGAAGTTACAGTTACAAGTTATTTTTTTGGTAACTTTACTAGTAACTGCGTTACTCTTCTTTTTTTGGTAACTGTAACGGTAACGTAGTTGCATTTTTTTGGTAACGCCGATAACGAATTTTACAGTTACTTTGATCGTTACTTTGCACACGATTGGACACAATTAACCACTCGTAGCGCTTGAGATTAGAAAGCCTCTAGGTATCCGTCCGATGTGATTGGTGTGTGGTCATCGATTTTAAAAAAGTAATGGAAAAATTATTTCCTCAAGTAACGGTAACTCTATAATGAATTACTTTTTAAAATTGGTATAATTAGTAACGGTAACTAATTGTTACTTTTTCTACTCAATAACGAGTAATTGCGTAACTTGTTACTTTTAAATAGTAAAATTTTAAATAGTAGAGAAGAGTTCTCGAGTATAACGCTATACGATTACTCGATGATATATATATATATATATATCTACATATAGTTATATACATATATACAACATATATACAACGAGTGTACGCAACTTTCTTAAATTTATACTTTTTAAGTACTTATATATAATTGTTTTCGCGACATACACGACAAAGTCGCGTATTGAATATAGAGCAATAGGTCCATTTTTTTTTCGTTCGATTAATATAAGAATAGATCAGTCTGTGCAGCAAAAGGATCGATCGAGTTTGGATCAATGTCAGTAGTGGGGTGAAGAGATTCGAGAAATCTATTTGGAGACTTATTGCGGCGGCGCGCAATAAGAATCAGTTAGCTATTAGCAAGGTGAGCCGTGAAGCTAAAAAGGTGAAGCATCCACTTTAGAACGAGAACGAGTGTCTGATTGAGCAGAATCTGTTCAACGTACCTGTGACCTGGTGTGACCGCGGATTAACCCAGCTGCAGTGTATACCAGCTCTTTGTGCGCATTCTGTTCACTTTCGGCACTAGAATATCGACGCGAATTTTGCGAATTTTCTCATTCAATCTCGAACGGGATGCAGGCGGCGGATGATCCCCTCTGCCGGGAACCTTTAGTATCCGTCGAGTTTGAAGTTTTTGGAAAAGTGCAGGGTGAATAAGTACTGTCGAATACCTTATCCTTCACTAGGATGCGCCGCCCGTCAGGATATGATACTGTATCATCACGCAGTCTCGCTTACTACTTTATTGCCATGACAAATTGATATTCAAATTAGTTTTAGATTTGCAGTTTACACTCAAGTGCATCGTTTCATCGTTGTTTAATTAATATATCCCCTGTAGCAAATTATACTGCAAAACACCGAACACGCGATTCCGATCTTTCACGTATACAAATAGCTAGATAGATAGATGTGAATATACCTAGTATACTTTTACACTTTTTAAATGATCGCTTCTCGATCTCTGCACATATTCCCCTATAATACATACGCACGCGATGGTCCAATTTTATCACAATTGACGTCGAATTCGGTCAAATCGTGAAATGTAGCATTCCATTATTTTTTTTCTTTCCATTCGTGACACACGTAACTTTATATGTATACATAAAACACACAATCTTGATAACTTAATTATCTTAAGATGAAAGATTCTTCATTGAAATTGCAGGTGTATATTTTCCAAAGTACGTGAGGGATATATGCTTGCAATTGAAAATCTGTGGTTGGGTGAAAAATAGTAAAACTGGCACGATCCTTGGAAAGATGCAAGGACCTCGAGCGCTTGTCGATCAGATGTAAGTCTTGTGAAATGAAATCTGTCCACTTTGTCGAGCTGAAATAGTGAAAAAACTATATTTAATAGTTAGAGAAAAGAGCCATCAGTTTATTTATTACGTTACTTATATGTATACGACGACAACGACGACGACGACGACGACATTTGCGTTAAGCCCATTCTACATAAACGCAGAACACGAGTCACAGGTCGCAAAACTAGAAACTAACTTAACGTATTTTAATTATAATATGATTGTAGGATGCAGAACGCAGGACGCAGAAAGTTTTGAAGTTCACCCAACTTTCTGCGTCCTGCGTTCTGCATCCTACAATCATATCATAATTAAAATACGTTAAGTTAGTTTCTAGTTTTGCGACCTGCGACCAATGTTCTGCGTCTTATGTAGAATGGGCTTTATATGGTGAGCGCGGCTCCTTAATCGTACGTGGCCTTGACTAACAATTGCCATATGACAAGCGATATGAAGCGATATGTCGAAAACTGACTTTAATAATGATTTAATGAAATAATGACGCTGCGACGTGTATCATATATCTCTTTCCTTCGTCGACGATTGCCACATCTCGATCTATGCATCGGCGTGGCACGGCCGTCGACGTTGGAAGAATACAGAGAGTACGCTATCTCTCTCTTACACAAGATAGTAATAGTTTCAAGATTCCTAAAAAAATCCCGAGATAATGGAAACTAGCTAATCGAGCCTCAAGTTTATTGTAAATAACAAATACACGTGCGCGCGTATATGTGTTATGATTCTGCAAGAGAGCAGAATAGAATGCATTTCCTCTCTTGGAAGAAGACTTAAAAAAAAAAAAGAAATGAGGAAACGCTTGTTGAATTACACTAAGAAGAAAAATTAAATAACTCGTGAAATGTGAGTCAGATCGAATCAGGAATTAAATGCTGATTCATTTCTTCGATCGTAATCACGTAAACTGCAGTTGCTTATACGTTAAAATTATTATTCAAAAAATGTTTACACTCGGTGCTAGTCAAGTCGCAGCGTATATAATATGATATTAATAAAGAATTTAACACTATACAGACAACAATGAGAGACAATTGTCATTAAGGTAACAGCCATCTCACAGATTCCTCCTCTTCTCTTTGTAATATATCAACCAAAGTTACTAAGAGTTCACTTCGACAGCTTTGCATAAAAATATTTGCACTCGGTCCGATTAGTCGCTAATTATAATTTCTGAGCGTGTGAAGCATTCATATACAGAACGCGCATTTGTCAGCCGCGTTGTTCGGTAACGACAAATAACTATGTCAATGACGCATTTGGCAACACACCAAACATTTGCATGGCCTTCTTAAACTTGAAATCAATCATAATTCAATTTTTCGCCTGTCAATCGTACATATTTTTTTATTCCTACACTAGACTGCAGTATTCAAACGTTCTTTTTCGCTTGCGCCAAATATTAAATATAGATATATCTGTTTCATTTCAAGTTCCAAATGTATGCACTAGTTTAGCTACAGATATACTTATATATCTGCTGCTTATATTTATACTCTATACAAAAGCACACGTCTATTTCACACTCAAAAAAAAAAAAAAAAAAAAAAAAGACAATTTTGCTATTTATCAGCAAAAAAGCATTTACAATATATCTTTAATATAACGTGTAAAATAATAAATCTTATTCCCAGGGCACAGTGGTTGACATCAGTGGGCAGTCCAGGCAGTGAGATACATCACTGCGAATTTACAAATTGGGAAACTGTTACAAAGCAGCAATATCAAGGTTTCATGATTCGTTTCTAAGAATATATCGCATAGTTGAACATGTATGTTTAAATTCTAATATTAATGCACACTAATTTGATTTGCACGTGGTATACCATTGTGCTAAAAAATTCCATAACATCTGGAACAGTTGTGCGATAATTGTACAAAATATTTTATTTGACACTTTACGTACGATTCGGTTGAAACATAGTATTTTTTTATGTATTTTTAACAAATTATACATCTCTTACAAAAATTTTCAAAACATGATTATTTATAAGGATACATAGTCGAGATAAATGTTACATTCGATAATTACAATGTTAATTAGAACATTTATAATTTAAATTCAATGACAACTCAATGTAGATTCTTAAAAATTTATACACATATACTATATGTGCGCGCACGCGTGTATATGTACAATAGAAACGTAAAGCGCTAGATATATATTATATGTGCATTACGAACGAGGTTAATTAACACTTTCTGTATCGCGCTATTTTTAAATGATTTGACTATCATGCCGTGTGGATCACTAGTATTTTTGTTTGCATTTGTTATATTTCTTAAATAACATATATTTCATAATTGTTAAAAAAATGGCAAAAATTTTATAAAGAAGGTCTAATTATGTATCATATCAATATTGCATCATATCATAATATATATATATATATATACCTATATATATATCATGTAAAATGATATACAAAATTATTTCACATTTTTTTATAGTCAAGATATCTCTCAAGTGGCTTGAATGAAAAATCCAGCGCGGGTCGTGCGGCACGGAACGTGTTAATGTTCCATGATATAGTATAATAGCATGCCAACATAAAGTATAATATTATATGTACATACAGATATGCAATCGCTCTCCTTGAAACAGAGTGCAGCTTATAAACATCGAATTGTATCGAAATTGCGCTCAAAATTCCATTTACAATTAAATTGTCTGTAATATACACTGAAAAGTACGTAATACTTTGTGTTTACTTTTACGACTTTGCAGCTTACCACTACCTTTTATATCATTACGTATAAACGTTTATTGTCTTTCCATTGATAAAAGACAATGATTTCAAGTCTATTTTCGTTTCGTTGTATCAATATACACAAGTTGTACACAGCTTGATAAGATTCTTCTATTTTCATGCACACAGTTTTCTACTGCCTAGTATCACAGGATATAGTTGACAAAATCCAAAGTTAGTTGTCTTCATAAATAAATGTTGCGTCTAACATTAACAATATAATGTGATAATCACAGTGAGTTTTAGGCAAATGCACTGATATTCGTCGAATTAATTCCACAGTGTCGACATTCGAACAATTTGTATAGACTATTTCAGGGACGTTCTGGAAAAAAAAACTTGAACAGTTAGCAAAGTCGAAAATATTCGACAATTATAATAGATTTCCATTGCAGCACTTACCAGGCTTTCCAAGTATCTTGTAAGCGCTGGACTCAATCGTGACATTTCTTCCAAAAGATTAGGTGTTTTTGAGAGATACGCCATCATTCTTCTTCCAGCTATAGGTAATAAGTTTGCAGCCAGGCGTTCAATATCTGTTACCGTTGTAGTTACCTAATAACATATATATACACACACACACACACACACACACACACACATATTGTGAATAGATGTAATTAGAGAATAGATGTTTTATGTAGTATATATGTAGCATAATTGTAAACATCTGTATTTTGTGTGTGTGTGTGTGTGGTGCGTGTG
Source organism: Trachymyrmex cornetzi (assembly GCF_001594075.2). Classification (NCBI taxonomy): domain Eukaryota; kingdom Metazoa; phylum Arthropoda; class Insecta; order Hymenoptera; family Formicidae; genus Trachymyrmex; species Trachymyrmex cornetzi. The sequence continues at coordinate 88,392 of NW_017297103.1, forward strand.
CGTGCGTGCGTGCGTGCGTGTGTGCGTGTAAATGGTACGCAAGCGTACAAAAGCGAATAATAAATGAATTTGTTATTATATATTCACCTCTTCTGCTAAACGATCGAAACCATTTATGTACAGCTGACAGGCTTGATGTATTCTCAATTCGTCATTATTAATTTTCCAAATAGACGCTAACATTTGACATTTACTCATCCACAAGACAGCCTGTGTCGAACTAACCGTCACACCGTCCGTAGTCTCGCGATGAATAAATTCCATCGATGCTGTAATTACTCTACATAAAAATTCTGTACGTATATTATCCCTCTTGTCATCTCGGTACCACGTGAGAATTGCTTTGTCCGTTATGTCTTGAAAGAGGTAAGGCTGTACCTGAGCGAGTAACGAACAAATGTTGAATACAAATGTAGAACACAAATTAATTAACAAATCTTGCTATAGGCTTACCACGGATTCGAACAAGTTATTTAATGGTTTCAGTATTTTCAAGTTCAGATATGCCATCATGTATAGAACATTAGCCACTTGTACGTGTAGCAAAATCAAGTCGTACCAAGCTGGAGTTTGGGAGACAGCTAGTGTAGCAAACGGCTGTGGCCCACCGAAGTGTCCGTCCCATAATTCTTCCGACTTTATTACTACTTTATCTCCTTGTTCAAGTATCTCAGCCTACGTAGCAACATAAGTCAATTTGTACATTAAGGCTCCCGAGTAATCATCACAGCCATATTGAATCGTGAAGCAAGAAATGACACGTTAACTTTTATTACGCCATTTATAAATAAAGACAATTTGAATAAAACAAAATGATGAAATTGCTTTAAAACATTTGTAAAAATGGACGAAAACTATGCTTATCCACCGTGACAGTCAGTAAATAATCGTAAATTATCACTTTTCGTGTAGTGATTAGAAGATTCAGAGGAGCCTTAAAGTTAAAATTAATACAACTTACGACGCCGCAACGCGTAAGTTGCCCCTCCCCACCGCACCGCACATTCATTACGTAATAAATAATTTACAAATTTTTCCGTACTCTACGTACATCGATAAATATATCCAAGAAAGTAACGCAGTGCTGTAAAAACGTCGTTACTTGAACGTCAGATAAACCAATGTCTTGCATACATAATCTCTCCTTTGGCAACTTTCCAAGTTTATTCATTAATTTTGCCGCCATTTCCATTCTTTTCTTTATGTGAAGCACCCATAACAGACAGCAGACACCTGTCGAATAAACGAGTAAAAATATACGCACATGCAGTAAAAATTTACATAGATATTGCCATTTTAGAGCAGTTTGCTGAAAAAGAAAAAGAAAAAAAAACGATACAAAAGTGTGTTTACCGTGTCTCATATTCTTCATAGGTATTTGTCGTAAAACAGTTAAAGCGGCTGCGAGCGAATCTAGTTGAGTAACATCTTTGTCCCACGACATGGCAAACTCCCAGCAGAAATTGGCCAATAAAACGCTGCTCGTTAAACTGAATGGGAAATGACGTTTGAGTAGGGCCATACTGTCTGCAGCAGAAATACGACAGATTTAAATTACGACAAAAGTTAGGGAGTATCGTGTTTTTAAAATATGCCTTTTTCTCTTGCCTAAAATGCACGCTTCCGTAGTCGTATTAATTTTTGCTTCATCCCCAATCTCTATCGATAAAGAAACAAGTTTCGATCGTTCCTGTTCAGATACTTGGACAGTAGTCGCTTCATTCGTATCGGTGAATTGTTGTAAGGAATCTACAGACAATTGTAACTGATCGAACTCTACATCCGTCGTGTCGATTAATCGCGCTGGATCGATACCCGTTGTGCCCAGCCATTTCGCAACCAGTTCAGACACTGAACCTGATTCAATCGGGTGAGGATCATCAATACCAAATACACGGAATACTACTAATTATACTAGAGTTTTAATGTACCTCTTCCTCCGGAGAGGATCGATGCTAAACAAGTGTCGTTTTTCGTAAATGGTAGAACAAAGAATCGTGTTGTTTCATCCGATACAACTCGTCGGCTAGAGTTAGATTAACGTTCGTTACTATGGTAGCCAAAAATTACAATACTTATTTATGCACTTTCCAATAATTAGCGATAATAACGTACCTAATAACGGCATTCAAAACGGCAATATCCTCAAGGTTCCCAATCAGTAATGCAAATTGACAGGTATCATTACTGACATTTTCCCACTCACTAATTGAACTGTACGTCTCATCATCCGGTGTGACATCATACGATTTATTCTGCATTTCGTCTGTTTTAATTACATTATTCCCATTTTTAATGTCTTCCTCTTCGTTTCCATTATTCCCCAATCGCTTCTCATTTTGCAATTTCTCTTTGTACTTCTCCAGAGTCATAGCAGTCGCCCTACAGGCTAACGCAGCAGTAAACGCATTGAAAGGTTTCGTAGATTCTGTCAGAATAGTGCGTACATTTTTCCACCATGAGGAAACTTGGTTATATTCAACACATATTTCTTCCACATCTGTCGATTGATTTCAGTCAATTAAATTCCATTTGCGCTATGGATATGTAATATTTTTTTTTTTTAAGCATAAAGCCAATGGACACAAAATTTACCGGTTAAGAAACAAATGACGTGCAGCAGCTGTGTAAAGTGTTTTAACTCAATTTCTGAAAATGTAGTTTCTTCCTTGTGCGACCAATATATCAATGCCAATCGCATGAAAATAAATGGTTGAATGTTACTGTCTTTAGCCGCTTGTTGCCATTTCTTTTTCATATCATCAGAATACATGAGTCCCTGATACATTAAACGTGCTAAAAGATGCGTTAAAGATCACATTTTATAAAATAAAAATATACGATACAATCCTACAACTGATAACAGCATATTTACGACACTATTACAACTTACAAATTTCGTGTATATTCTCCTCCTTTACATCTTTTCGTAATCCAATCATTCTCGATGCGCCCAGTTCGAAGCACGATAGAAAGTCAAAGAACGCACTTTCATTCTTAAATTTGACCTTAGTTTCTGCCGAAACGTTACCGTCTAAGAAGCTGTTTAGCATTTTAGCCAATTTGACAACACGGTTTATTTCTCGTTCCGAGGTTAATAATATTGAAGATAAACTTTTAGTACTTATTGCATTATCAGTCGTAATATCGTACTCAGGTGGTACATCGAGTTGAGACTCGACATATTTATAAAATGTAATTATTTGTTGTAACTGCGTTGTCAATTGACGAAGCATCTTAGCGGGAGGTTCCAATTCTTCTTCTTCTTCTTTTTCTTCCTCTTTTCCTTCTATTTCTGTAAAGTATCAACAAAACATAATTCGTATAATTTATTTACATATCTGAGCAGCACATTTTACAATGTGGATTCTGCATACAAGTACCTCGTTTTACTACAAAACAATTCGTCGCAGCGAGCAAAGTGTCTGGTAAAATATGCTTGCTATTCATTAAAACTTCTATCGTCTGTATTCGAACTTCATTCGTTTCTAAACCCAAACAAGTATTAGTAACTACGGAAATCAATTTCTCCTCATTGAAATCTTCTTCCCTCAGAAACGTTCTCAGTTTCCTAAGTAGATGTATGTCGCGTGCTCGTTTTCCGTTTTTACTATTGAGCGCAAAGTGAAATGGAACACAAATTTCCTTCAATCCTCCAAGTGGATCAATAAATACACAGGAATATTGCGCTTTATTCTTCGATAAAACGGCATTGTCGTTTGCCCCCAGAAAACCATAATTAATGTACAATAACCTGCAAAGTATATCAGCCAAATGATTTTATACGACATGTACATGTAAGACAGAATGAAAGGGAAGAAATTGAAAGCAGAGGAGAGGAGATGCGATAGATACAACTTGCCGTCCATTTTTGCTGGCAGTAAAAGTAGTGATTTTTGGACCTTGCTGTATACTCCAAATATCTATCACGCCCTTCTTTGGTGCGTAAATAACTAAAAACAGAGCGGTGCGCAATAAAGCTTTACGTCCAGATTTATCAACGTTCCTACGTATCGCACGATCTCTCTCTTCGGTAACTTCGATCCAACCGCACTGAGCATCGCGATATCCTTTCCACATTCTCAAAGCTATACCCTTTTTATTATTTATCAGAATCACTCTGCCCATAGCATCTGATATTACCGAGAACATTTTGTTTGGACTACAAACAATGCAATCACCTTCTCTCATAATATCACTTAAACCAAATCGACACGTCATCGTTTCTACCGATTCGTGGCTAATACTTTTTGATACTTCGGACGTTGCATTCTTGGAATTTCCACGAAACCATCTGATAAAAATATCAATTTATCAATTCAATAAATTAATTCTTGGGACTTGGCTTGGGGAAATTATTATACAAGATAAGAAAAGAAAAGCACTTACGGCACAGCAGTACCAATAGCGTTAGCTAGTTTGCTAGCCATAGCGATAGCAACATCCGACAAGACTGGGGCATTACCACCTTCCAGTGCATAGTGGAATCCTACAAACGGTCGTTTTCCTGTCGCAAGAACTAAATTGTGTTGCGGCGCACTAGATCTATACGTTGCATTATATCCACCGCATATCGAAGCTGTCATTAAATGATCAAAGCTATTTATCGACGTTGTACCAATTACTTCTAAATCGTTTGCAATATCTTGATTTTTGAACGCCCATTTTTTATACGATAAATTTGTAACTGGCGGTAAATCATTACAATTCGCTTGGACTGTATGAAGAAAGAATGATAAAACTCAAGCTTAAAACGAGAGAAAATACACGTGTAACGAACAATGATGTACCTTTAGCCAAATGGTTTCTACAAGCACGTAAAGTAGAAAATAATGGAAACCCTTGTAAAATGCAAACTCCACTGTTATATAAAATATAAACTTCTTCACTAGAGCCAGCATCCCCAGCGTGTTTGGATAAGCAAAATGACTGACACTTTATCCCTAGAACCGATTCATTATGGATTTGCTCTTCTAAGAGTAAAGCACCTGTCTAATGAAAAAACGAAATATATTACAAGAAATCAATAAGATGAAATAATACAATAGTAAAAGAAATTAATACTCTCTTTACTTCCGTATAAAATCTAACAAAGCCTGTATTATAACCAACAGCTATACAGGTCCAATCTGGACCAGAGGCTTTTCCCATGGATATTAAAGGTAAGCAGATCGCAGAGGTTATCCATTCACTGAAATAAATTCCTTATTACAACCATATTATTATCATATAAATATTAATAAATATTACATACTTTGCTGCTTTCGTTACTTCTCCATGCCACGTTATATGAAATTTATTTTTTATCTCATCTAATTCTTGAGATTCCCACCTTGCTATAAACATGAAAGAATACAATTGAAATTTTATTCACGTTGCGCTCACAAGGATATATACGTATGTAAACATATTGGGATTCTTCATTAACATGTAATCAAATTTTGTAAACGTCTGTTACTGGCCAAAAAAATTATACATATGTGCGAAACCACATAAACGATACTATATACGATTTGTACCTACAAGCAAATATGATCATTTTTGTGTTCCAAGCTATCGTAAGTACATCTCCAACTGATGACATTGATATAATACAGTTATGCAGAGGCAATTCATTGCTCGGAATGTACTCGACTGAAAAAAAACGTATTAGTAACTGAGAATGCGTATGATATTTAATATGAATTAACGTATCAGTGAAGAAAAACTCACATTTGCTAATGTCTTCGCCATAAAGCAATTTTTTAACACTAACAACGTCTGATATATTTGCTATTCCTTTAATTTGACAAGACATTACGCTTAGGTTATGTACAACAATAAACTTTTAGCAACACTCAATTTTTATACATTTAATTGTTATAACTTATTACCACCGAGCATATATAAGTGATATAATCTTTAGTATAATACATACAACAGGACTGTACTTAAAACAAATTGTTATTTGGTAATTTTTAATTCACCCATATACGTAATACTTCTATACAGAGATACGTCGTTCACTTTGAACGGATCCTTTTACTGACCGAAAGATTCGAAACGCCACGGAAAAAATGAACGAAACTAGAAATGTACCGTTCAGAGATATTTCGTTCACTTTGAACGGATCCTTCTACAAGCCTGTTGCTGGATTCACACTGCATCCGATGTGCGTCGTCCGACGCTCTGCAACCAATCAGAAAACATCTGATTTCGATGGATTTTGCTTCGTATCATCGGAATCCTGTTTTCTGATTGCAAAGCGTTGTACGATGCAAACCGGATGCAGTATGAATACAGCATAAGCGTTCTTCGATTTGTTTTGATGGATTCACACTGCATCCGATTTGCGTCTTACGATGCTCTGCAACCAATCAGAAAACAGAATTCCGATGATACAAAGCAAAATCCGTCGGAATCCTGTTTTCTGATTGGTTGCAAAGCGTCGTAAAACACAAATCGGAAGCAGTGTGAATCCAGCATCAGGGTGTCGTCCCATAGAGAGGAAATTGGCAACGGAACGGAACTCGCGGAATTAAGACGACGAAACAAAGCCACTCTGTTGTCTATGTATGGTTATTGCACACAGAACGCGGCAGGACTTGCCGTGCGGCGGAAGTAGACGCGAGAGCCAATCAACGTCTTGTTTGCTCGGAAGTAATAGATATATAATTTCCACCGAGCAACAAATCGTTATCGGAAACCAGAAATATCCATTTTTTTTTTTTTGGCAGCTTGAAGCGGAAATCAGAAAAAAGCCTACGTAGCGCTTATAAAAAGAAGAAACCATAAAACATGACGTGATTGGTCTTCGAAAATTTTATCAGATACTGGAAATTCCATTTTCTGGCAGTTAGGAGAGGAATATGGAAAAAAGCCAACGTAGCGCTCCTAAGAAGAGCAAACGCGACAATCTGAAGTGATTGGTACTTCAAAATTACATTAAATACCGGATACATCCATTTTCTGTTTATTAGGAGCAGAATTAGGAAAAAAGCCAATGTAGAGCTCGTAATGCTGGATTCACAGTGCATTCGATTTGTGTCATACGACGCCCTGCAACCAATCAGGAAACAGGATTCAGATGGATCTTGCATCGTATCATCGGAATTCTGTTTTCTGATGGTTGAAGAGCGTCGTACGATGGAAATCAGATGCAGTGTGAATCCAGCAGAAGAAGATCAAACGCGAAAACCTGATGTAAATAGTTATTGAAAATTATATCGGATACCGTAAATATAAATTTTTTTTTTGTGAGTTAGGAGCAGAATTCGGAGGAAAGCTGAGGAGCGATTGCAAGAAGGACAAACGCGAAAAACTGACGTGATGAATTCACAAAAATTAAATCGGATACCGGAAACATCAATTTTCTGGCCGTTATGCTGGATTCACTCTGCATCCGATGTGTGTCGTACGACGCTCTGAAACCAATCAGAAAACAGGATTCCGATGATATGAAACAAAATCCATCCTGTTTTCTGATTGATTGCAGAGCGTTGTAAGACGCACATCGGATGTTGCGTGAATCGAGCATTAGGAGAGGAATTCAGAAAAGGTCATGTAAAGCTTGAAAGAAGACCAAACGCGACAACCTGACGTGATTAGTCTCGTTCAGCAGAATCAACTGTAGTGGAGCAGATTCGTGAGCCTTGGCACCTATTGGTGTATACTTCTAGATCATCCAATAACAGCGAAAGCTCACGGATCCGATACGCAACAGTTGAATCTGCTCCAAACGACCATTGGTTCTCGAAAATTATATCGGTTTTAAGAAACATACATTTTCTGACAGTTAGGAGCGGAATATGGGAAAAAGTCCGCCTAGCGCTAATAAGAAGAGCTAATGCGCCAACCTGGCGTGATTGGGACTCGATTACCGGATGCGGGGACATCCATTATCTGGAACGTTCGATCGGAATTAAAAAAAAAAACTCGCGTAACGCTTGTAAGTACAATAAATGCGACAAACTGGCGTGATTGGTACTCGATAATTATCAAATGCCGGAAACATCCATTTTCTAGCAGTTAGGTGCGGAATTCGGAAAACTGCACTCCCTAGAAAAGCCACCGAAACGCTTGTTTATAAGATTAAACGCGACAACATTCTGTGATTGATTTGCGAATACTATCGAATACAAGAAATATCCATTTTCCGGCAGCTAGGAACGGAATATGGAAAAAAGCCAACGTTGCTCTAGTAAATAGCGGGAGTCGTGCGGGTGCAGCACTCGGGTGCTGCGCTGATGGGGGGGGGCGGG
>NW_017297104.1:0-1454 GCF_001594075.2 Trachymyrmex cornetzi
ATTAAACCACGCTTGGTCATGCAAAGTTTGCCGCGCAACCCGTCGTACTGCCTAGTATGTATCCGCAACACCCTGTACGCCTAATACATACAAAAATACGTTTATTAAACCGTTTAAATGTCTCGTATGTGAAAACAGTATTACAAGTTAAATAAACGTACAATCAAAAGTTAAATAAACGTATAACAATACGTAAATAAATGAAAAGTTAAATAAACGTATAAAAATGATAATTAAACATATAAGCTGTGAGTAAGAAACCTTTAAATAAATATTTAAAAATGTCTAAAAATTTTTGTATACAAGGTGTGTTCTGTTTCACGCATGATGCTTATATGGTACATCATTTATCCTTGTTTAATATTTGGTGAACAGCAAGGATAAATGATGCATTATGCACATCATGCGTGAAACAGAACGCACATTTAAATGTTGTACATTCAAATATCTTATACAGGTTAAATAAATAATAAAGATTTGAAAATACACTACGCAAAAAAATTAAAAGATCACTTAAGTCCACCTCAAAAATAGGTCAAAATTCAGAAGAATGTAACTTCGTAAAAAATGATCATAACGAGATTTTTAAAAAAGCATTTTTAAGATTGAAATCTCTACTTTCGAAATCGGTTATTGATATTTCGATCTGATTGATTTTTTACGGAGTTATACAAACAGAAGTGGATATCCGTCAAATCTGAAAATTTTATACAAATTTTACAAAAGTCTATGGCATGAACTAGTCTATGGCATGAACTAAAAATCGCACACAAATGAGGTTCTAAACAGTCGAAAGAGTGAATCTTTACCTTCAATTTGCTTTTTTATGAAACGTTGTACGATTCTTTTTCGACGAGTTATTCGACATTGAAACAAAAATGACCCTTTTTATTCAATGTCGAATAACTCGTCGAAAAAAAATCGTACAACGTTCAATGAAAAAGCAAATTGAAGGTAAAGATCCACTCTTTCGATTGTTTAAAACCGCATTTGTGTGCGATTTTTAGTTCATGCCATAGACTTTTGTAAAATTTGTATAAAATTTTCAGATTTGACGGATACCCATTTCTGTTCGTATAGCTACGTAAAAAATCAATCAGATCGAAATATCAATTACCGACTTCGAAAGTAGAGATTTCAAGCTTTAAAATGCTTTTATAAAAATCTCATTACGACCGTTTTTCAAGGAGTTCCTCTATCTTGAAGTTTGCCTACATCTGAACAGACGATTAAAAAGTCATTTAAAATTGGTATTAAAAACAACCAAAATTAAAATTCATGAATCTCCGTGAAAAATGATCGCGGGACAATGTTTGATAATGCGTTTTAAAGCTTAAGACATAACTGTTCGAATTATATACCTCTGCAAAAATTTCATTACAAATGGCGCTAATTTAAATTAAACCTTATAAAATTGAAGAACAAATTTGTGTGCACGGGTAAAACAAATTTTT
>NW_017297104.1:4246-8869 GCF_001594075.2 Trachymyrmex cornetzi
ATCTCGTTATGATCATTTTTTACGAAGTTACATTCTTCTGAATTTTGACCTATTTTTGAGGTGGACTTAAGTGATCCTTTAATTTTTTTGCGTAGCGTATATCTTATTTGTAATATTTAATAAATATTAAATATAATATATATTGTACAGAAATATAATATTATGCATTTATAAATATAATAACAAAATAATTATTGGGTATGGGAATAAGTTTCCGCCCATTGTAGAAAGATGTCGTATTGCTTGTGTGTTTGATAGAACAACAACACATGTGTTTGACAGGTTTGTGTTCAAACTATTGAGCCCAATAGTTGACATTCGTTCGAAGAGTAACTTTTTTTGCGTTGAAGATGTCAGAATTTATTCCAAAAAAGCAACATTTGCAGGAAGTTTTACTGCATTATTTTATTTTAAAGAAATGTGCTGCAGAATCGCATCGTTTGCTCGTAGATGTTTACGGTGAGCATGCTCCATCGAAAACCAGTTGTAAAGAATGGTTTCGGCAATTCAACAGAGGTGATTTTGACGTGCGTGACAAAGAACGCGAATGTGCACCGAAAAAATTTGATGATGCAGAATTGCAAGCATTACTCGAAGAAGATTCATGTTTATCGCTAGATGGGTTGTCAAAAGAGTTAAATGTTGATAGATCCACTGTTGGAAAACGTCTACACGCAATGGGAATGGTGCAAAAAGAAGGAAATTGGGTGCCGTACAAATTGAAAGAGGGAGACATGGAAAAGACGTTTGGTCATCTGCGAGATGCTTCGTCAACGACAACAAAGGAAGGGTTTTCTACATCGTATCGTAATTGGCAATGAAAAATGGATTTACTACGATAACCCTAAACGCTTGAAAGCATGGGTGATGCCAAGTGAACCAGGTCCATCAACGCCAAAACGAAATATCCATGCTTCGAAGATTATGTTGTGCATCTGGTGGGATCAGAGAGGTGTTATATATTATGAGCTGCTCAAACCGTCCGAAACCATCACTGGCGATCGTTATCGACTACAACTGATACGTTTAAACCAAGCTTTGAAAGAAAAACGACCGGAATGAGACAATAGGCACAACAAGCTGATTCTGTTACATGACAACGCTAAGCCACACGTTGCAAAACCGGTCAAGAAATACTTGGAAGGAGTAAAGCGGGAAATTATACATCACCCGTCGTATTCACCGGACATTGCTCCTTCAGATTTCCATTTTCCAATCCATGCAGTCGCTCCTTTCTGGAGAACGATTCAATTCTTGTGAAGATATCAAAAAATGACTTGATGAATGGATCGCTTCAAAAGAACCAGATTTTTTCATTCGAGGAATCCGTTTATCGGAAAAGTGGGAGAAAGTTGTCGCTTCCGAAGGAGCATACTTTGAATAAACTCACTTATATATTTGTTTAAATAAACACATCTTTTTCTTTTCAAAAAGGGCGGAAACTTATTATTCCCATACCCAAATAAACGTTTAAAATATTTCTTCCAAATATTATTTTAAATGAATAATTAATGTAAAATAAACGTTTATTTAACGTTAAATAAACATTTAAAAAAAGGTTCTTTAGAACATCATTGTAAATAAAAATTACTGTAAAATTAACATTTAATAAACGTTAAATAAATATTTAATAAACGTTCCTTCGAAATATTACGTGAAACGAAAAATTAATGTAAAACAAATATTTATTCAACATTAAATAAACATTTAAAAGATATTTGATCGAAACATTATTTCAAACGAAAAATTGATGTAAAATTAATATTTAGTGAGCATTAAATAAACGTTAAAAAAATGTTATTTTGAAAATGAATTATACAACCTAAAATTAATTACAAATAAACGTTTAAAAAATGTTAAATAAACGGTAAATAAATGTTATTTTGAAAATGTATCATGAAATATGAAATTAATGAATAATAAACGTATAAAAAACATTTTCTCCCCATTGGGATGGATAAAGCTCTTTTATTGTCTGATTCTACTTTTCACGAGAAGAACATAATTTTTATAATAAACATCTTAATTGATATTGACTATCCTCTCAAATTTATTTTTGATATCATTAATAACAGAATCAAGAATAAATTATTATTAGAACAAATAATTATTATAAGAACTCTTAATTTAAACAATATCAAGAATGTACAGGGCACTTAAGAGTCAAATACATAAAGAGAAAATTATTTAAAACATAAAACCTCAAACAGGAAGTATATTTAATATAATATTCTATAAATCATTAAAAGTTATATATATTATATTACACGTTTCGGTCCCATGATTGATCTATTTTGGAAGAAGGAACAAAGCTAATATCTTAAATAATAATTCAGTTTCGTTAAGTTTACAGCATGATGTTAACAATAATCCTCAACAAATTTCAAAAAAAGATCCCCCTTCCACAACTATAATACATCCTGATTCCTTCTCCACACCTGAGATTCCCCCTTCCATTTCTTCAGTTAGAAACAAGTAGTTTGTGAATCTTTCATCAGTGAGTATCCCGTACGAGCATCCAGTGCTTTTTGCAATTGAGTGAAAATTTTTCATTACCTAACACCAATGAGAGAAACATTTTATTTGATTGCATAAAAGGCATTGAACATAGTGCCCGGAAGTTCCCGATAGAAAAAAAATCTACCCCGATAGATAAAAAAAAGATGTCACAAACCACTCGATCCCAATTCTAAACAACATAGTCAACTCTCCTCTTGTGACATCAGCTATAGACAAGAAATTACTTAAATTAGAAACTGAAACAAAAGAGTTCTTATCTTTACACCCTAACATCATTCTTACGCATGCGGATAAAAGCAACGTCACAATGGCTCTGGATAAAGATACGTATGTTGAAAAAGTGAAAGAAATGCTGCTAGATAAGGAAACTTACGAAATAATCAAAAAAGATCCTACTAACAAAGTTCCGAAAAATCTTAGAACTTTGCTTGCAAGATGAAAGGAATGTAATTAATTTAATTTTTTTAATTTAATTTAGTTTATTGCAAAGCTATATGAAAAAACTACATATTAACCGAATATTAGACATGACATACACAATGTGATACAATAGAATATAGTTAGCAAAAACCTAAATAGACGAAAAGTTGCTTGCAAAATGGTTAGGCACCAGCAGAATTGTGCTGTTACAAAGTTTACCAGTAACAAAGCTATAATAAAACAACAATGCAATAAGAGTTAAATCACACACACATACACACGCGCGCGGGCACTCTCTCTCTCTCTACTCACACACACACGCACACACACGCGCTCATACACCCGCAAACACACCAATTACATCAGTCTCGTTTAAATACCGTGAGCGACGCGATGAAACGCGAGGCAGCAGAACGGAAAGAGGAAAGAGAGGTAGAGGTTTTTATTGAATCAGGAAGGGAATTAAAATATTTAACAGAGGTGTAGGAGAAAGAAGCACGGAACTTAATAAACCGATGTATGGGGAAGGATAAGCAATCTTGGTATCTAATGATAAGAGGGTTGAAAGAGGAATGATGTTCTAAGCTTAAACGAAGGAGATGTCGCAGATACAGAGGAGTATTGGAGCGAAGGAGAGAAAATACAAGACAGCACAGGTGGAGAATAAAACGTTACCAAATTTTAAACCAGCCAGATCTCTGGTAATACGGAGATATATGGTCGTATTTACGGACACCGTAGGAGAAGCGAAGACAAGAATTTTGGATACGCTGTACACGATTTAGCAGATGCTGATTAAGAGCCGGAATGTAGACGACATCAGCGTAATCAAATAGAGAAATAATCAGTAATTGAGAAGTGAGAAGTTTTTGAGAGCAGGAAAGGCTGTAGCGAATGGGATAAAGAAGACGTAGACGAGCATAAGCAGCTCGACACTTGGCGATTACGTGTGACTCAAAAGACCATGAAGAGTCAACATGGACACCCAGAATCTTAATAGAGAAGGACCGAGAAATTGGAATAAAATTAAGGAAAATATCGAAGAACTGAACACGGGATAACAATGTTGAGGAACCGACCATCAGCAAGGATAATTTAGAAAGATTTAGATGCAAAACATTATTAGCGGACCATTCGGCATTAGATCTCAAGTCTGAATTCAAAGCAGAACAAGTTGTTAAAGCATCAATTGGGTGAAAGGATCTGAGAAGAGTTACATCATCTGCATACATGAAGAATTCGGAGGATAGAGAAATATTAGACAAATCAGATACAAAAATATTAACGAGTAAGACCGCATAACTTGAGTTTGACTACAATTAAATCACTAATTAGGAGATCGGCACGTTCTAGGAAATTTCGCAATAGTACGTGGACGAAAACATCCCCTTACCGCGAGGGGCCACAAAGCCAAACATGTATAAAGCAGAGCGTTTTAAGACGCGCGTCCTCATTTTTCCTCATCATTCTTCCCGTCAAATAACCACGGTAAGTTCTCCAAGCTCTTTAACTAGCACTCTAGCACTTCCGTCTTCCCGAAAATCCAGCCCCGATTATGCACCTTTGCGGCGTCTGAAGAGCTACTCCCATCCTCAGCTTCGGCGGCGCTAAACCAAAGCGACAACGAAGCACGCCTCCTGCGGAGCTCAAACGAGCGCCTTCCACGGCGTCGAGGCCTCCGTG
>NW_017297104.1:9015-15175 GCF_001594075.2 Trachymyrmex cornetzi
TTATATCTTCACCAATTCCTCGTACACCTTCGTGTACTACGGGCGCTTTATCTGACAATTCCTCTAACTCTCTGTTTTAATTTCCTTCCTGTGCATAAGAAGGGAATACGGAAGCTTAACATAAGCTAAATATAATAAAAGATATCTCATGAGCAAAATAATAACTCAATTCGTGCCTATAACAAAGGCACTGGTGACAGCAGCCTGCCTCAACGCGTAAGCACATACCGAAAAACAAATTTCACCCGAAGTCAAGGCTTCGCCCCGCGCGCTTCGCTCTGAGCTCGCGCTCCCACGATTCTATGTCGCGTCTCGAGACCGCATTATACTAAACACGCGACTCAGGACGTAACAAGAGAAAAACTGGTCATTGGACTGGTGGCTTAACAACAGGTCATGATTGACGTATTACATAGATAACTCTCAATACAGATACTTGTTATGTAGCGATGGATCATTGCCGAGAGTCTATGCACTGCGAAAGATACATAAACCGAACTGCCCGTACAGAATTATTGTGTCGTCGATAGGTAATCCTTTGTACGAGTTAGCCTCATTTTTACATAATATAATATTTGAAGCAATTCCTAAAACGGAGCTATATTAAAAACAGTTTTCAATTGGTTGATAAAATAAAGGGTTTGAACATTGAAACAAATTATAAATTAATTTCTTGATGTTGTGTCACTTTTTACGAACATTCTATTGAAATAGCTATAGATTCAATTGAAGAAGCTATAGATTGTGTAAAAGAAAAATGGAAATTTATTTCAAAAAAATGTTCTATATCTGTTACTGAGTTTCTGACGGCAGTTATATTAGATTCGACTTATTATCTTTTTGACAACACCATCTATAAACAAAACTGCGGCACACCCATGGGCTTTCCGCTGTCTCCCTTATTGCTGACTTGGTATTGCAAAAATCAGAGAAATGCCTTGATGTTGTTTGATGATCATGTACTCTTTTATTATAGATATGTTGACTATTTGTGCGCTGTGGTTCCTTCTTTCAATATAGATTCATTGTAGAATGCTTTAATTCGTTTCATTCTCACCTTCAATTTACGTTGGAAATAGGTAATAAAACTTTTTAGATATCAAAATCAAGATTTTTAATAATCAAATAAATTTTGATTGGTACCACAAACCGACCTTTTTGGGGAGATTTCTAAATTTTTTTCAAACCATCCTCTCTCACAAGAAAAAGGAGTTATCATTGGTTTAATAGATCGAACTTTTTTACTCTCGAACTCAGAATGATTTGACGATGATAATTGAAATATTATTACAGAATGATTATCCTCTTAATTTTATTTTTGAAACAATTAATAACAGAGTTAAATACATTCTACGTAGGAAAACCGTACCGCACAATAACTTAGAAGAGAAAGATGAATCATCAGTATATCCATCATGGTTTACTGTACCTTTTATTCCATCTTTGATAGATAAATTCATAAAATTGAATAGTGATGACTAGACTGCGGAAGTTTATGCAAAATACTTAACTGAACGTTTTGCATAAAATGCATATTTTGCAATTTTGTAAATTTACAGATGGCAATCTCAATCTTTTTACTTCACTTTTTAATAACTCTTTAACGAACAACGATTGACTGCTAAAACTGTCCGATAGTTAATATTCAGTTAAGTATTTTGCATAAAGTTCCGCAGTCTAGTGATGACCATGGGCGGCGACTTCAGTATGGTTGGTATGGAGTACTCCATACACCGAATAATTCAATGTAAATTCCATACACTGAATTTCATATCTGTATGATATTTGATCTGGGAGAAATTTAGAAATTAGAAATTGTAATTTAAAAATTACAAACATACGAAAAATGCCACTACATTGCTTGAAGAATGTAGTGCAACTTTACATGATAATCTCGAGATCAGAGATCTTGTATCAGAATACATAAAATTTATTCGCGTTCTTTTAAGTATTCTTACATTAACTTGTTCGAATGAAAGATCATTTCCTTATTTAAGACATTAAAAAGTTATCTTTGATCGACAATGAAACAAAAATGTTTAAACCATATTACGACATTGTACATTTATCAAGAAATGGTGGTATTAAATATGGAGAAGCTCATTAATAATTTTATTTAAAAAAATTAAGTTAAAGCGGCTACTTTTGCCATGTAGAAAAAATATGTATGAAGAAATATATTTATTCCCTTCCTCCTCCGTTCCTCTCAATCTATCCTCGAGAACTCCATACATTGAAAAATTTTATTTCGCCGTCCCTGGTGACGACAGCAGGGTGTCTTTCTATAGTTCAAACAAATTACGTAAATACATTAAAGTACATAAAGACCCTCACACCACCTATCAAAAAATAACGTTGTGTATAAAATCAGCTGTATCGATTGTGATGCGACAGACGGGCAGAAAACTTAAGACAGGAATTAATGAACACAAAAATCACATTCGATGGAACATCTGCTCGATCAGTGATAACGGAACATAGGTTGCAGCACGATCATGACTTTGATTGTGACAATATAAAAATTTTAGACAAAGAATCTTGTTATAGTAAGCTCTTAATCTCAGAAATTAAATATTAAAAAACAAAGAAACAGTCTAAATCTACAAACAGATATTGAGGGCCTACATAAAGCTTACATACCGCTAATAAACAAATTCTAACATTGCAATACCAACATGATTTTATTATTCGTCAGTCAGTGTTCGTTTGTCGAGAAAATAACATACATGCTTAATAAGGGTCTCTTCTTTTTTAATATTTTTTAATATATTAATTTTTATCTCTATATATTGTTAATTTTATACTGTAACAAAATTTTCCACTGCGATATTGATATTTGTTTCATCACAAACTAACACGCTAACGATGAATTAATTTAATAATTGACGTGCTTCTTCTCAACATGCGAAATTTAAATATATGGTCAGTTAGGTGAGTTGTTTTATAAGAGTGACGCTTTTACTCGATTTCTTTTTCTTTTAATTTATATCTAATTTGACTTTTCACCAGAACATCGGAAAATTTTAAACAACCGGTCGTCCAGCCGTTTTGCGAGTAATTTCCATCTCTCTACAAAATATCTCTCAGGTCTTCATTAACATGTTCATAATTTTATCTATTTCTTCGACTGCGTTTAACCAATACAACATCGCCTCTTCATATACGACTTTCACATCTGAAGATGGCTCAATCGTGAGACCAAAACATGTAATGTAATATATATAACTTTTAATTATTTATAGAATATTATATTAAATATACTTCTTGTTTGAGGTTTTATGTTTTAAATAACTTTCTCTTTATATTTGACTTTTAAGTACCCTGTACATTCTTGATATTGTTTTTTAAAATCAAAAATATTTGTAACCGTGGAATATCGAAAAAAGATAAAGTTGTTAACAATGTAGACTTAACAGTCAAGCCTTCTTGGCTTTATATGTCACAACATTAACTGAAAAATTCAAGAGGTTACATGGGGACGACATCAGAATTTCTTTCCTCAATTCCAATAAACTAAGCAAATATATCAAAGTACACAAAGATTCTTCGGCTGTATTTTCGAAATCAAACGTTGTTTATAAGATAAACTGTAGAGATTGCGATGCGACATATGTGGGCCGAGTAAGAAGAAAATTGATAACAAGAATTGGGGAACATCGGAATCATATACGCTGGAACACGTCTTCATGATCAGTAATAACAGGTCACAGATTGCAGCTTGACCACGATTTTGGCTGGGACAACAAACGTATTTTAGACAAGGGGCCGTGTTACAATAAGCGTTTGATCTCTGAGATGCTATATATCAAAAAACAGCCTTAATCTCCAAACAGACACAAGGGCTTAAATATGTTATACATTCCGATCATAAATAACGTTTGACATTGTGTCACCAAGATCGTGCTTAATAACGTTCTATCTGTCGCACCGGTTAAACGTATGATTACGTCTCCGTAAATGTCGTGTAACGGTTTTTTGACATCATGTATGGCGATTTGTTACTTTCTGACCATGGATATTCTCGGACTGTTAAATTTTTGACGATACTTACATGGACATATGTCACTGATACTTGGATTGGGGTGAGTCTTTTATCAGAGGGAGACTTTAAGTTTGTTTTCTGTTCCCGCACTGGTTGCACTAGTTCAAAAAGTGTACACTAAAGCGTTTTCAGTACCCAAAATTGCGTCAGCGACGGTGTTTTTTGTTCCAGTGCAACAGAACTCAGTGCACGAATTCACCGAACTGGCTACATTAGATCTTAGGCCTGTTCTTTTTGGCTGAACTTTTGCACCAGTTTACCTTTCTTCCTCTTCTTTCCTCCTGGAGAGAAAAGGAAGAAAATGAACTGGTGCAAAAGTTCAGCCAAAAAGAACAGGCCTAATGTAAGCAGTGCAAGCACCGGTGTGCACTAGTTTAATTACAGAAAACAGATCTCACGTAAATGACGCATAGCAAATGGTGGCAAGTTTGAGAGTCCACGATTAATAAAACGGTAAGTATATGGAAATAAAAACTTTTCTCAATCTAAAATACTTATATTTATATTCCAATACATTAAAAATGCATACATACAAATAAAAACCGTCACAGTTAGCTAACCCAGTTAGATAGCCAGACGTGTCGGAAGCACGCACTGTAAATGTATGCTACATATTATGTTGGCAAAAATCGGGCAGCAGTCGAGCACGATCTGTCATTTCAACTAACGTTAACAAAAATACAGCAAAAATTCTAAAGACATTGCGTCATAACATGCTTTAAAAAATATTAGAAAAATTGAGCAAAATATATTCGGCATAAATAGAACAAAATTCATACATTATATGTTGACACAATATATAAACAAAAAATAAACCAAAAAGCTAGGTTTGACATGATGTCGTATTAAATTAGCAAAATGTAGTTAGAAATCTGGCAAATTTGCTCTTACATTGTGAGAATGGTAATGCAGGAATACCGCACGATTTATTATATCAAATATTGACAGCAAAATCATAGCAAAAATCGAGCACAGCGTGCCGTCACGATGTAACTGTCCAAAACACGACATATATATATTGCGATCTGCTTTATCAGCTGTTGAAGATAAAAACGCAGCAGAAATCGCGCATAATCTGTCATCATGTTATATCGTACCATAGTTTTCCCGTTTACCAATAAACGATGTATTTATCAATATTTATCTCGTATTTAAATTTCTGTCACGGGCAAATATAAAGACTACATAACGCGGCTAATGAAAATAAAAATGTGTAATATTGTCTTATCGATTTAATTTCGGTGACACATTTTCTATAGAGAATTCTGAATATTAAATTGATTTTTTTTTAAACCGAGCAACAATTCTCTCTCAATACGGAAAATTATTCATTTATTAACACTATTTAAGATACAAAAAAATTAAAAATACAATTTCTATTTAGCAAAATCTTATTCTGATTAAATGTACTTCTTTAATAAAAATGTATTTAGTTAATAAAAGTTAAATGTGTGATATAAATTATATTTGTTATGCGTGTTTTCTGCAGTCACGTCATGACGGCAGGCGGTGCTCGGTTTTTGCTGTAGTTTTGTTGTCAGTACATGTGACAACAGATTGTGTACGATTTCTATTGCGTTTTTGCTTTCACTGATAAGGAAAATCAACTGATAAGGAAAATTGCGTTCTATATCTGCCGCGTTTTTGCAATCACGTCATGACGGCAGGCTGTGCTCGATACTTGCTGTAGTTTTGCTGTCAGTATTTGATATAGCAACTCGTGCCGTAGTCTCATCACGATTTCGCTGTCACAATTTGACGTCAAATCATGCATGATTTCTGCTGTCTTTTTGCTATTAGTATTTGAAATGGCAACCTTTGCCCAATATTTGCTACTTATTTGCTGTCAAGATACTTATAGCAAAGAATGCTCAATTTCTATTGCATTTCTACAGTCATTCTATGTTGGCAGATTATGCTGTTAGAAACTAAGCTTAATGAGGAAGCAGTAGCTTGATATCTGCTGTAACGTCATGATCAAGTTCGCTGGCATACTGCTAGCATTTTGCTATCTGGGTACAAATCGTAACTATTGAGCATCAAATTTGTAAGGTTAGAAAATGTCATGTTAATGTGTAATAATTATACCACAACTACATTTTATAAGCAACGATTTCC
>NW_017297104.1:15273-16893 GCF_001594075.2 Trachymyrmex cornetzi
CCAAGGACCTTGACCTTGAACTCGATTTTCAAGATTATTTCAAGGTCAAAGTGATTTTTTTAAATGGGAACACCTATTTTTTACCCCGGATTTGAAAAGAGCGGGAAATTTTACGTTCAAAATGATATGTTTATCAAGGTCATGGCAAGGTCGAACGAAGGTCAAATTTACGAATGTAAACTCCCCACTTAGATTTTCCAGAACCTAAGCCAAATACGTAAAATTGGTTCAGACAAATGTTAAAGGGAGCCGAGGGGGTCACCTATCTGTAGTCTGATCTTGACTTTGAACTCGATTTTCAAGGTTATTTCAAGGTCATAGTGATTTTTCGAAATGGGAATCACTACTTTCGAGGGTTTCTTTAACTGTATTAACCTTACTTTTAGCGCTACCCAGAAACAACGACGTGGACGTAGTAAGTACTGTTTCCTTTGGGGTGCTGGATTAAAGTGAGTCCCCTCGCCTCTCACTATTCGGGGTGCTGGATTAAAGTGAGTCCCCTCGCCTCTCACTATTTTAGAAATTATTAATTTAACTTCGAAGCAAATGTTCGAAGTTGCCTCCATTTGGTTGAGGGCATAAAATTAAACGCCTTTGGAAATGGCGTACGGTGTTAAGCAAAGTTTGCCTTGGAATTGCAGCGCATACTCGATGAATGCGATCTTCGAAGTTTGCTCTTGTTGTGGGCTGTTGTTCAAAAACAACATTTTTCAAATAGCTCCATAAAAAAAATCTGGGGATGTGAGATCATATTTTTCAAATAGCCCCATAAAAAAAATGTAGATAACAAAATGATAATCAAAACCTCAAAGTCTGATGAAAAAGAAAAAAAATTGAAAAATAACTGAAACTGTATTATTAATTCACTTTTTTTGTTAAAAATATTTTGTTCATCACCTTTACGAAATTTAGATTATGAAATGATAATCAAAATCTTAAAGACTTATAAAAAAGAGAAAAATGGAAAAATGACTTAAACTGTATTATTAATTTACTTTTTTGATTTTCCAAAATCTGAATCCATAAAAAATCAAATTGATCTAAAAATTGAATTAAATATTTATGAGACTGTTTTAGAGCTGTTCTTCACCTTAACAAAATGTAGGTAATGCAATGTTAATCGAAATCTTACAAACTTATAAAAAAAGAGAAGAATCGAAGAATTGTTGAATCGTACTTTATGACTATGTAAAATCAAATTGATGTAACAACTAAACAAAGTATGTATTTATGAGACAGATATTCAAAATATTCATGAGACATGTACGTACTAAAGATTTTTAATATTCATTGTTTTTTTTCGCAATCATTATGGAGTCGCCGTCTTTATTTGGATATGGGTTGGGTTATGGTTATTGGTCCGATTATCGTTATGGGCTCGTTTTGGATTATGGGTCGTGTTGGGTTATGGTTTAAGTTATTGGTTAGTACGATACTTACGCATGCGCAGTAATAAAGTACGATACTTATGCATGCACAGTAGTGAAGTACGATACTTAGGTTCCGGTATATTCAATTGGGAAATCAAAATTCGCAAACTTGACCTTCATTCGACCTTACCATGACCTTGATAAACATATCATTTTGAACGTAAAATTTCCCGCTCTTTTCAAATCCGGG
>NW_017297104.1:17049-25856 GCF_001594075.2 Trachymyrmex cornetzi
CCATTTTTCTCTATCTGGCTTAGATTCCGAGAAATTCAGGTGGGGAGATTAAAATGGCCTACCGTGTATATACACATACATACATAAAAAAATATATATATTACTATTTATGTTATAAATGAATAAATAGAAATTATTGCTTGTTAAAACATTAGTATTACATTATTAATTATTATGTATTATATATATACAGCATAAGATTTTCTAACCTTATAAATTAGATACTCAATAGTTAGAAATTTTTAACTAATATAATGAATTGTGACGGTTTTTACTTGTATGTCTGCATTTTTAATGCCATGTATTAAAATATACACATTCTAAAGTCTTTTAGGTCAAGAATAGTCTTGTCCATATACTTACCGTTTTACACTCGATTCTCGTATCGAAAGGAAAAGAATTGTACTATTGGAACATGGGACGCCATTTTTATCTTATACTAGAACGTTTTCTATTCCTTACCTACACGCTTACACTCGTCAGTTCTGGCTTGCACTAGTTCAGTTCAGTTCAGTTCTAGTGCAGTCCCAGTGCAGAAACAGAAAACAAACTCTTTGTTGTATTTATTCTTGCATTGCATTTTTATTCTTTAAGTACGTATATAAAAAAAATGAAATTTTATTTTTCACTATGTTTCGTCTTTTTTTTTTCTTTTCCAATAGTACAACAAAAAAGTTTTTTCTCAATCTGTCTTCCAATCAATTGGCGAGCAATTTTCGTTTCCTCTATTGAAAGTATTTCATTCAACACTAGCATTCCATTGATATGATATTGTATATTCTCTACATTTTTCATTAGCGGTTGCGTTTCATCTTACACAGTGTATATTTTTATTTTATAAATTTTATTTTAATTTTTACATCTGAGGAAGGCTAGAATTTGTAGCCGAAACATCTAATGTGAATTTATTAAATATTGTCTTATTCTATTAATAGGTAATTTATTAGTTTATACACACTCTTTTTAGTTTATAACGTTAACGTAATCTTATTCGTGGACTCCTATTTGCCTTGATGTCACATAATTTTACTATTTTAATATTAGGTATATGCAACTTTTGTTTTGAACTTACATTGAAACTAATTTACGGTATACTTATATTATTTTTCGATTTCTTTATGTGAATCAATATCAATTCTTTTGTTCTGTCTTACAATCTTGTATACAAAAACCAAATTTTTATATTTTCGTAGATTTTAATGGAATTGAAGAAATGTGAGAATTGGGATGAAAGATTTAATATTTTCGTTGAACAATTTTCAGTTACATATACATATCTCTCACTTTCAAATTTAAAAACACTGTATACAACGATTTACAAACATTTTTCCTCTCTCCGAGAATATAATTCTTCTACTTTGACGCCTATTAAGTCTCCCATAACCTTGTTAAAATGTACATCCTCGTTCATTGTACAAATCGAAGAGGATTATGGTTTGCACAAGGTATTTAAAAAAATTTATTATAGTTTGTATAGAATAAATTAAATTTAACGAAAGTTTTTCTTAATGATGTATGTAATTATTTAAGGTAACTCAAGGTGTGGTTAAAGTACATTATATTGAAGGTAATCATGTGACTATCTTGAAAAATAAAAAAGTGGCGGCTGCAATTAACGGAGAATTACCATTTACAGTTTGATGTTTTAATTTTTAAGTCATTTTGATCAATATTTGATAAACAGATTGTAATTAGCGCAAAAAATGTTACAAACATCTTCTATCAGCTCAAATTATAATTTAAAAATGTGAAATTTGGACGAATGTTGTTATACATCAGTTCATATAAATTTAAGTTTATATTTGTGATATTTCGTACACTTTAGGTTTCTATTCAAATTTTGATAAGGCATGCATATCAACGCTGTTATTTAATGAATACTAGTTATTTAATGAATTTATTGGTAAATAAATTATGTCTATGAGGTTTTTCAGTTTATTAATTGTTTCATTTTTCTTGCAATTAGAGAACTATTAATAGTTCCATTTGTAAGAAAAATTAAAAAATTAATAAACTAACAAACTTTACAAACATAATTTGTTTATTATAAACAAATTATTAAATGTGTTTATTAAATGTGAACGTTTATTATCAATTCTTTTATAAATAGCTTTCTTTCTTTTTCAACATAAAGTGAATAATAAAAATAGGTGATGATACATGGTATGCGAATGCCATTTCGGAACGCCTAGCCTAGTAGTCTGCATGCGATTTAATAAATTCAGTAAATAATTAGTATTGCACTGGTTGTACGCCTTATCCAAAGTATAGAAACCTGAAGTGTAGAAAATCCTAAAAATATAAACTTAATTTATATTAGCTAACCTGTAATCGTTAAAATTTCACTTTTCTTAGTATAATTTAAACTGATAGAAGATGTTTGCAATATTAGAGCAAATAGCTTTTATTTTTGATGTAATTAGTGATTTATTGTTGATGTAACTAAATATTATATAATAAGCAGTAATGTTATAAAGGAATTTTTTAATGTTATTCGAAAACCCTGCCCTCCATGTAAATTTGATAAATAGCAAAAAATTACTAATAATAAGAAACGTTTTAGAGACTGATCTAACATAGAAAAAATGAAACTTTTATTTTTCTTCAGTACTTCATAAAAGTAACAAGTTACTTTGAACCTTACTGAAAAAAATCATGTAACAAAATTACATAACGAAATCATATACTTAAGTCAAGTAAATCATAAAACAGATTGATCTAAATCAGTAGGGGAAAGTGGGGGAATTGTGCGCAACTGATAATTGTGCGCATCCTGGTTTGGTACTTTTCCAATAGATGAAGACATCACCGTGAAATTTTTACGCAGGAGGTTGTCCTTTTAAGATATAACTACAAAAGATACGACGTAAATACATTGGTCGCGTTCAGCAGACTCAACTGTTGTGGAGCAGATCCGTGAGCACTCGCTGTTATTGGTGTATTCTTCTAGATCATCCAATAGCAGCGAGCGCTCACGAATCCGCTCCACAATAGTTGAGTCTGCTGAACGCGACCATTGCTAGCTAGAAAAATACAAAAAAGTGAAATCATATTGTAGGCCGATTATCGGCCAGCTTTATTACCGACGGCACTGGGAGCCGTCGCATCATCGCGATCGCAGGAGGCGCGAGCAGAGGGGTGAGGCAGAATGGAAGGTATACGCGACGGTAACAGCGCGTGTTGCTAAGAAAGCTGATTAATAAGAGGACCTGTGAACATTAGTGCAACCTTTCCCTTATCCCAACAAGATCCTCGACTTCATGCACGTATGCGTCTCCGATAATTACTAAAAGCCTACAGTTCTCAGAAGTGGGATACGACGGTGCGGTCGCGTGAGGATCGCTGTGACTCGATCGCGGAAAGCAGCCATCTTGCTGAGGAGGTGCTAAACGCGGGCTGTTATACGTGCCACGTCACATTTTTAAAATAAGGTTTTTCTACATATTTTTCCTAAATATTCCTACAGGAAACAGATAAATCTTGTTTCCTACTACTTTTCTTATTTGCTTTCTCCTATCGTTTTTACTCCTTTTTTTTATCTACCCTTAAGACCCATTTCAAATATTCAGTCTTACAGATATCTTATGATTAATCCCTAAACGGATTCGTGAGTCATTGACAGTCACACATCTCAGTTATGTCATACCCATCACATATATTTTTGATGTCACGTTATTGATTAAAATGTATCAGAATCTCCACCTCTTTTATCGTAGTGAAGATCCCTCTAGTTCTAATCAAGTCAGTCTGTTCTCGTAAGCTGCGAATAACACATCTCCGACTTAGTATAAGCTTGCCCGTATCATCTTTGAATAAAATTCGGTCAGAAGACAGTTATCGAACCTTTTTAATACTTTATATATATTACGGTGCGTCTCGCTCGTAACAATTGGTGGCAGCGGTACTCATAACTGTTTATAGAAGACCACAGACTAATAAACCCTGCTTTGCAATCATCTCCAAGTAAGACAGAACGAAGAGATACATTGTCGGAAGAGGCCTGAATCGAGGAAACCTCACAATCCACTGACGCTGAGGTAGAAGACTGAAGGCTGACGTCAGTTTCTATTGGCAAGTGCAGCAGATACAATATCGTTCTTGCGACTCGGATGTCCCACCGATAAAACTTTAATGGACAATAGCTCACGATTTTCGTTCAAAGAAAAAGGTATTAAGGACCGGGTTACCACAAACGTTAACGGGACGAAACAGCGGAAAAGCGGCATAAAGCGTCTCCGACGGACCGTGACAGTCTTTTCTGGACGGAGTCGACGGCAACGACAAGACTCCGTGGACGGTCAACACGAAAAAAAGGCTCATCAAACTTTGGACATCTCAGACATCGAATCTTCGACCAACATCAGACACCCAGAGGTCAATTGCTGTATATTATACTACTAATGTAAGTCTTTATGAACTATCGAAATCCTAGCGTACATAATAAGTCAAATACTTCAGACGAAAGTAATTCGGTAGATAGCTTTGAATTTTATTACATACTTTCACCATTAATCATGAATAATCAGGCGTCATCACAATTAGAATCTCACGTCAAAAATATTCACGATGAACAAAGTCAAAGATCCTCGACTTCGACAGCTAACAGCTATTTTTCCGCTCGCCATAGTTTAAATCTCTTGCCTACTTTTAACGATAAAAATATTCCAGTTTACCTATTCATATCTGATTGCAAAGGAGTTTTGGAACTGGTAGAGCCGGAAGAAAGATTATTTTATTTTAGAGCAATCCTCCAAACTAAATTAACGGGTGATGCTGCATTAATTAGATCCGTGTATACAATAACAAATGTCGATGAATTATGTGAGACAGTTATAAAACTTATTAAAGAATTTGGCAGTTATAAAATATTCGAACACTGGGAATTAGAGATAAATAATCTTAGGCAAAACAGAGATGAATTCATCGAAAAATACGTCACTAATGTTAGAAAGTTAAATTCCGATATGATTGTCGCGATCTCGAATTATTCTAATCAGACAGCAAGGACAGGATTAAAATTTTTTGCAACCAATAAATTAATAGATCATTTTATAGGCGGCTTAAATAGAAATATCGGACATCTTTTAGCGCTAAAGTTTAATACTTTGGAAGACGCCATAGAAGCAACTACAAGTTTTATTTAAAAATCGCAGTATTATGCAGAGCGATTTAAAACAAATAAATTTAATCAATCAGAATATGTAACATGCAGTTACTGCAAAAAAATAGGTCATTCGGAAAACGAATGTAAGAAAAATCTTTTTCACACACAGAATAAAAGCGGAAATCATAATTTTCAATATAGTAATAATGATAGACGAGGTTCTGTGTAGGGTTTCGTTGATTCTGGAAATAGACCAAATAATAATATACAAACTAACAGATATCAAACGAATAATGGACAAAATTATAGCAACCATTATAATCCAATTAACCCATCAAATAATTACCGTCAAAACAATAACTAATCTAACCCGAATTTAAACTATCTAGGTCAAGCGAAAAGCACGCAACACCAAGGCCAGTCTTCGAGTCGCGCAAATCCAATTCACCTAATAGAACCGGAATTCAAACATACACGGTCAGAACAAACCTAGAAATTCTAGATATTTTTCATGCTTTGATTTAACTTCAGGTTTTCATCAAATTCCAATGAATTCACAAGACTCAATTAAAACGGCTTTTAGTACACCTAATGGTCATTATGAATATAAAAAAATGCCTTTTGAATTAAAAAATTTTCAGCGTCTGATGGATAATGTTTTAACAGATTTGCAAGGAAATGTTTGTTTCGTTTATTTAGACGGTAATTATCGTCATTTACACGGAATCTTTAGAAGAACATAAACAAAAACTTAATCAACTTCTTCAACGATTAAGAGAGCCGATCTTAATCTACAACCAGACAAATGCGAGTTTTTCAAAAAAGAACTTATTTACTTAGATCATATAATTTCAGACAAAGGAGTAAGACCTAACTCAGAAAAAGTGAAAGCAGTAAAGCAATATCCGGTCCCAAAGAACCATAAAGAACTTAGACAATTCTTAGACCTCGCAGGTTATTACAGACGTTTTGTTAAAGATTTTAGTTCAATCACGCAACCATTCACATCACTCCTTCGGAAAAACGTACTGTTTAGGTGGGAAATGTGACAACAAATAAATTTTAAAAAAATTAAACCATTAGTAAACCAATTTTACAATATCCAGATTTTAATAAAGAATTTATTTTAACTACGGGTGCTAGTGACGAAGGAATCGGCGCGGTTTTGTCACAAGGAGAAATAGGTAACGATCTTCCTGTCGCTTATGCTTCTCGGACTCTTAATAAAGCAGAACGTAATTATGATACCACGGAAAAAGAACTTTTAGCTTTTGTATGGGCAACAAAACATTTTCGATCATATCTGTACGGTAGAAAATACAAAGTTACGGATCATGAACTATTAATTTGGCTTTTTAATGTAAAAGATCTATCATCTCGTTTAATGCGATGGCGATTAAAATTAGAAGAATATAATTATGAAGTTTTGTATAAGAAGGGAAAGCAAAACACCAACGTTGATGCTCTTTCCAGAATACCGCAAATATCAGTCGTACAAGCGAAAGCTTTAACTAGCAATAACGAAGATCTTAGTTACAGTTTATTCTTACAAAATGCATTGAACAACTCATGGAAAACAGAAAATATAATTCCACAAATTTCGGAAAAAATCAAAGGACTACTTGCAACAGAAACAAGTTTTTCTCCTAAAATTAAAATTACCTTATCAAAAAAGTGACGGATATAAAGCAGAAAATTTAATATTTAATCTAGGAAACATTAACATAGTACAGAAAAATCATTTAACCGAAATAAATCTCATCATGCGAGAAGGCAATCAAGCATTCATAAAGGACCCCGCACCATTCTTATGGCAAAATGTCTTTCGGCGGATTCGCGCGCACACACACACCAGATAGAGTTTGAAGTCATTAAATACTACGGAAGTAAAAAATAGTCCTTACTTCTAATGTGTGTGAAGTTAGCCCCCCTTTTTTTGAAAATTAAAATTTTGACAATTGTTCCAGATTGTTCTGAGTTTGTCCTACATTGTTCCAAAGCGATATCATCTTATTCCAAATCGTTCTCCAATAAAAGGAAAAAACGAATTTTTTTTGCTAGCCCCCCTTTTTTGGAATATCAAACAATTTTTTTTCGCTACAGATTGTTCTAGTTGTTCTAAACATTGTTCCAAAAGAACAATTCCATATGACAAACAGAAATGTCAGAAAACAAAAAAACATTTTCATATCCGGCATCCCTTTTCTTAATATTCGAAAAATTCATTATCGCGATAAATTGTTCTAGTTGTTCCAAACATTGTTCCAAAAGGACAATTTCGTAAATCAAACGGAAAACGAGTAAAATAAAAAATAAACGTTTTTCAACAAACAAAGGCTCCGACAAAAAGAAAAGGTACAATCTCCTTATCCCAACGCAGAATTTTATATTTTCAGTTGTTCTAGTCCTGAGAAACATAGTTCTGCATTATGAATCATCCAACGCTACTGGTTCTGCCAAAAATCGAAAAAAATCCATATTTTTTAATCCACCATCAAGAGTAAACACGCGCTTCCTCTCTTGTTCCAGTCGAGAACTTTTTGTTCTCAGTTGTTCTACTCCTGAGAAACATAGTTCTGCATTATGAATCATCCAACGCTACTGGTTCTCCCAAAAATCGGAAAAAATCCATATTTTTGCATCAACCATCAAGAGTAAACGCGCGCTTCCTCTCTTGTTCCAGCCGAGAACTTTTTGTTCTGAGTTATTCTAGTTCTGAGAAATATAGTTCTGCAATATGAATCATCCAACGCTACAGGTTTTCCCAAAAATCGAAGAAAATCCATATTTTTGCATCCACCATTAAGGGTAAACGCGCGCTTCCTCACTTGTTCCAGGCGAAAACTTTTTGTTCTGAGTTGTTCTAGTCCTGAGAAACATAGTTCTGCTATATGAATCATCCAACGCTACTGGTTCTCCCAAAAATCGAAAAAAGTCCATATTTTTTCATCCACCATCAAGAGTAAACGCGCGCTTCCTCTCTTGTTCCAGGCGAGAACTTTTTGTTCTGAGTTGTTCTAGTCCTGAGAAACATAGTTCTGTATTATGAATCATTCAACGTTACTGGTTCTCCCAAAAATCGAAAAAAACCCATAATTTTGCGTTCACCATCAAAAGTAAACGTGCACTTCCTCTCTTGTTCCAATCGAGAACTTTTTGTTCTAAGTTATTCTACAAAACACTATTCTTGAATATGAATTTTCCATCGCTATCGATTATTTCAAAAATTGAAAAAAATTGATATTTTAACTGATACATCGAGAGTAAACATACATTTTCTTTTATGTTTCTGTCTAGAACTTTCTTGTCTGAGTTATTCTAAATCTACGAATCACAATTCTTCGGTATAAATTTCCTATCTCTGTCGGTTTTATGAGAATTAAAAAATTGTTTGTGTTTCAACAGGCTGATAGCTTAGTAGAATCGTCCGCTGTACAATAAGCTCGTATCCGTTATTTTATCACCCACTCTCTCATGTATCAGTGCTTTGTAAAGATTGGATGAATACAAAATATAATATTAGTTTAAAAAGTAGAATGCTTTGTATTGTAACCGTACTCGCGAGCAACGGCACAAATTCGTCGCGCGTTCTTCGTTCCCCTCGAACGCAAAAGTATCTCCTTTCTCTCGGTAACTGAATTTTGCGACAGCCAGGCGGTTCTTCGGCCAGAATTGTAATTCTTATTACTAAGTTGGGCGCCAG
>NW_017297104.1:25892-26246 GCF_001594075.2 Trachymyrmex cornetzi
CCTTTGCCCGTAACCGATTCGCGACGGCAGGGGGTGGGTCGCAAAAGGTGTGGGAAATTTGTCGGAAGGCGAGAGAGATAGGCCACAAGAATAAACTATGCGAGCCGGTAGGAAGCGCGAATCCGCCGTCGACAGGTCCGCACAGTGACGGACAAAATGTCACGTCACAATACTGGCTCGAAGGGCGAGCGCGTAGGCGAGGGCGCACGCGAGCGCGCGTGCAAGCGCACCTGCAAAAGTGCGTTAAAAATTCGCGTCATTTATTTTACTCGGCTGATTTTCTTCTTTTGTAGTAGCATTTCTTTTGCGTAATGATCAAGCGTATCAGAAAGCGTAGACGCGCCACGGATCACG
>NW_017297104.1:27494-27848 GCF_001594075.2 Trachymyrmex cornetzi
TTAAGTTAGCGGCTCTCTGTGCGAGTATCGAGAATATCGAGCGGAGCGGAGGGGCGATGCCCCGGAGAATACTTGTAATTACTTCACTGCTGTAATTTATCATATTTGCTTCATTACATTTCTTTCAAATATAATTGTTCTTATTATTACGTTTTCGCGTAGTTTACTCTTGCGGCCTATCTCTCTCGCCCTCCGACAAATTTCCCACACCCCTTATGACCCATCCCCTGCCGTCGCGAAACGTTACGGGCAAAAGTGAGGAAATTTCGAAAGGAGTGGCACGCTCTCTCGTGCCTGGCGCCCAACTTAGTAATAAGAGTTACAATTCTGGCCGAAGAACCGCCCGGCTGTCGC
>NW_017297105.1:0-299 GCF_001594075.2 Trachymyrmex cornetzi
AGAACAGGAACGGTTCTTGAGGGATAATGCTGATCTTGGAGCGCAAATCGTGCAAGCCAATCTAGCTTGTGTCGACTTCATCGATCTTAATCAGACCGTCCATGTCGGACAGGCGGAAGCGCGCCTGGATTAAGGATGACTTGCCAGCGCCGGTTCTACCAACGATGCCAATTTTCTCCCGCGGAAAGATAACGAAGTTAATATTCTTAAGTACCGACGGCTCCAGCGGCGCGTAGCGCAAAAATACGTTCTTGAACTCGATCTTGCCTTCCTGCGGCCATTCGGACTTGGGCTTTTTA
>NW_017297105.1:419-1207 GCF_001594075.2 Trachymyrmex cornetzi
CCCTACGCCACACTATTATTTTGTACTACCCTTCATAAAATAAGTTTAAATTGATGTATGACCTAGAATTTCATGTTTTTCAAAATATCCATGGTAGTTCGATTCGGGTGTGTAAAGAATGCACGCGGCGTGGAGTAATAAATATCAACGATATTAAAAAATTAGTTAAGTACTTGTATTCAGGGCTCCACCGAAGACATTTGGTTCTCCAATTCTGCGCTCTGACGCATGCTCCACTGGAACATGCCGGTGAGACCGATACTCTGCGTGATCGCCAGGCCTACAAATCCGCCATCCATTGAACCTTGACTGTAGTTGTCTAGCACGAGAAAGCTCAGCGTGACCAACGTGATGTACAGTACACAGAAAACATCCAGCCAAAAACCGAAGGCGCGCGAGGTCGAGATAAAGATATACCATGCGGACGAATGAATATCCTGATAATTATCAAATTCCTTTGTGAGAATCGCTCCTGCCCTAAACGCGCGAATCGTCGATAACCCTTGAAGTGTCACGCTCATGTGAGCAAAGACCGGCGAACGTGCTAAGAGAAATTAGAAATTCCATTTACTTTACCCGAAGAATTATATTATAATTTATCGTAAATTCCATGAGATTAATGATTTGGTTTCTATCTGTGATGGAATTTATTTTAGTCTATCGAAGATACTGTGTCGACTATCAAAAGATGAGTTTGCCATACTCACTGATGCCTTCAAGACGCTTGACGCTACGACTGGTGGCCAGATAGAATATTCTCATGTAATAAAAGACAATACCAATTAGCA
>NW_017297105.1:1376-2435 GCF_001594075.2 Trachymyrmex cornetzi
GCGCGGCTAATGCTGCGAAACATGCGATCGTGCAAGCGCAGTGAAGCCCTCATGCATGTCCAAAAAAACGTCCATGAGCGGATAAGGGTGATGATGATTGTTAACACAATCAGTCCGCTGTAGATTAGATGCACTGCATGCGGGTGAGGGGACTCCTTGGGTCCTCTACGACGCCGTTTTCCGTTTGGTTCATCTATAAAATTATACAATTAACGAAATATAATTAATGTAAAATGAGATCTACGATCTTTCTACAAAAACTTCTTTCTGCTTACGTTTAAAAAAAATTACACTTTTGAAAATGTGCCAAGCGAAACTAACTCTTATTAGCTAAATAGATAAGGAGTTATTATTCTTTTCCAAATTAGTATTTCTCTCTTCTTTAATTCCAACGAGTCAATCCGACCGAGCAAGAAGGGATAACTGTTACAATTTTCTGGAAAAGCGATTATGCCTCAATTCGCCAATTATTTTAGCAACATGTATATAGACACTTACAAAGTGTTCTTCTATTTCAATCCATTGGGCTAGAAAGAAGTCAGCGCTGCTGGCTGCTAATTGTGTCAATATAAAAAGCATAGCCACAATGGATATCACGCACCAGTTTCCGCCAGCGCGTAAGTAATTCGTATAAACTCTGCCGGAAACATTGCCTACTGTTCGCATCTCAGCCACCTGAAATTAACGATTAAAATTTAACTTATAATTTAGCGTTAAAGTATAAGATTTTTCCAATGACAGATGAAAGAACATACACGTATTTGAAATTAATATGCGTAGTTCTAAATAAAAGTAAACTCATTACTTAATTATTGAGGATCAACAAGTCCCTACGATTTTTCTGAAAAAGGCAAATAAAAATTCGATCTGATATGTCACTCAATCTGCACTGAAGTATAGCCGACATGCAGATAATTTTATGTATTACAGTATTTTAAGAACAAAGTTGCAAAATTCAACTTTATACGGACCTTCGAAGCTTTATTTAAAAAAAGGGGAGTTATAAGATTTCATGACGATACGAATGTTACTTCTACGAAGTAAAATATGATGATTGAA
>NW_017297106.1:0-266 GCF_001594075.2 Trachymyrmex cornetzi
ATTAGTTCAACCTTTCCGATCACCCCTCGATCACACATGATACACAAAACATTATATATTTTATATATTACATTATATATTTTAGATCATCGTGTGGTAAGTGAGTGTGCGGGTGACGTGTAGCATCATATATTCTAGATCACTTGGTGGCAAGAGCGGAGACGGGGCATTATATTGTTACGTCCGTCCGTGCGTCTAGTGTATTACGTCCGTTCGTCTCACGAGATCCGCACTCCCGATTCGCCGAAATGAATCACTCGTGAGTA
>NW_017297107.1:0-968 GCF_001594075.2 Trachymyrmex cornetzi
CAATGTGGTCTTACGGAAGTGCTGAATAGGGGGAGTTTTTTTAGTAAGTAGGCGATGATGTCCATTGTCCTTTTTTATAGGAGCACGCAGACTCATCGAATCTTGCACAATCAGGAGACCGGCTCCTGGGTGTCTTCCCCTCATCGGGTAGGTTCTCTTTTGGTAGTATCCTAGATGAGAGGCTATGTGAAGATTTTTCTCCTCCTCCCAAACAAAAAAAAATAAAGTATATTCATACAATATTACAAATTCATTCTGTTGCATTCGAAATAAATATTGAAGGTCGTTTTAAAATAAGAGAGACGAAGAAAATATGGTTGCGTCTACATGAGAGTGGGCGACAGAGGGGTCCATTCTTTATTTGAAATATATTTATAGTATATTATGAATTCATTCTGTTAGAGGCTTTTAGTTTAGTTGTTTTACGCGCGCAGTTGTTGATTCGCGCTACCGCGAGGGCGCGCAATATCCTCTGACTATCGATGTTGGTATCGATTGCGAACAAGCTAGGGAGATTATTATTATAATTATTATATATATGGCGGACGCACGCGCTAGGCATCAGAGAGAGGAAAAACACACGTCTGTACAAAGTTGTGAAAATAAATAAGGAACGTTTCGCTTCAGTGTACGAGAATTGTACCTACATATTGCGGCTTCGATCTATTTCCATTTCCTTCCACCACTCGCCCCATACCCACATACATAACACATTCTGTTACAATTGAAATAAATATGTAATGTATGGTCAATATTTATTACAATTATAACAGTTACATATACTATTAAGTATGATATCTATGTATATGATATACGAGGTGTGATCAAAAAGTAAGGTGACTTTTTGAATTTCGCGCGCTCTGTACACTCTAATTTCAAAAATTTTTGTTGTGTTAGTACACTCATCACGATCATATGTTCACAGTTTTGACTATATAGCATGTGTTGTTTTTATGTGAAAGGCATAA
>NW_017297108.1:0-2147 GCF_001594075.2 Trachymyrmex cornetzi
AAGAAGCCCTAATTTGAATAGACTTTACGAATTTTTCAGAAAAATTTCATGAAAATAGTCTAAAAAATTAAGTTTCTAGACGGGAATCCCCTCTTAAAGAAATAATATTTTCAAAAAACGATACGATTTTAAAATTTAAATTAAAAAGTAAAATTTCAAAAATCGCGTCCCATATCCAGATAGATTTTCAGGAAATCTCAAAATTCTAGGATTTATAATAATAAACTGTGCTGTACAAGACCTAAACAAAATTGAACTTATTTGTACCTCTTGTAAAAACCATCTGTAACATGCTACAGCTGATGAATAAGTTTTCCACGTATTTTTTAATAATTTAGGTCTTAATTAGCAAGAAATTGTACAAATTCACTTTCTCTGACAAAAATTGTGAGATGCTTCAACAGGCGTACAGGTACCAGAAATTAGCAGGTAACTCTTTGGAAATATTATAGAAACGCACTCAACTGTATTCCAAATATTCTTTTTGTTACGTTCTCCAATGTGCAATAACAGATTCTACCAAATGTTCTAACCATCCCAGTGACATTACTCATCTGGAAGTGCTTCTCTCTGGAACTGCTAGAAATATGTTGTAGCGTAAACCTGACATTACGCAGGTTTCTCTCTACGACAAACCTATACTCTCCAAAGTCTATCTCCTTACACGGACGCTCCGTCCCAATTGTTCTTTGTGGTACAAAACTTCTCTGAATCAAATCCATGCATGGTGTCCATGAGGAATTATCCTCGAAGAAATCCTGATTTTTAGAGCCTCCAACTCTTTCAGCAGACTGTCCATTTTAATTGAATCAACATTA
Organism: Trachymyrmex cornetzi; assembly: GCF_001594075.2. Lineage (NCBI taxonomy): Eukaryota > Metazoa > Arthropoda > Insecta > Hymenoptera > Formicidae > Trachymyrmex > Trachymyrmex cornetzi. The sequence goes on from NW_017297108.1 coordinate 819, forward strand.
ATCGAATGATACGTCCTTGTACGTCCAAGTTAAATAAATTTTAAATGCGAATATATATATATATATATATAATATACAGCAATATTAATAATAGTTATTATTTTCATCGTCATCATCGTCATTGTCATCATTGTCATCATCATCGTCATCATCGTCATCATCATCATCGTCATCATCATCATCGTCATCATCGTCATCGTCATCGTCGTCATCGTTGTCGTCGTCGTCATCGTCATCGTCGTCGTCGTCATCGTCGTCGTCGTCGTCGTCATCGTCATCGTCGTCGTCGTCATCGTCATCGTCGTCGTCGTCATCGTCATCATCGTCATCGTCGTCGTCGTCGTCATCGTCATCGTCGTCGTCGTCATCGTCATCATCGTCGTCGTCATCATCATCATCATCATCATCATCATCATCGTCGTCGCCCATACAGCACAGAATCCTTTCAGAAATATTTCAGAAATATATCACGTGTGCAATTGAAATATCTCAAAAACATTACAAAATGTTTCTGCAAAATCTCTGAGATGTCTCTGCAATATCAAAATGTCCGCGATTCTTGTACTTGAAATCTTTCTGAAAGTGCTCTGAAAGAATACCGAAATATGTCTGAAACATTTCTAAGTGTTTGATAATAAGTAACTGAAATAAATCTGACACCTTTTTGAAATATGTTCGAAATTTTACTGGAAAAGACTCGGCACCCGCCAGCACGAGTTCCGACCGCCGCCACGTGAGGGCCACGCGGTTGAACGATAACTCGTAAACAAGATCACCCCGCACGAGTATAAATAAGGTGCCACAGAACCACCCAGAATCTTCTCTCGCGAATTAGAGTGAGCTCCATATAAGGACCTCTACTCAAGAGTGACAGATCGTATCCAACGAAGTGAGCCCCAAGCCTTCGTATAATTACTTATTTTACGTATTATTAGAATGATACTGAAAATCAGTAATAATAATAATGCAATCACTGTAATACCTTTCAATATTAAATTTTCGTATTCCCCATATTTCAAAATTATTTTAATATCCTTCCAGTATCCTTCCAGTAATATTTCTAACATATTTCAGAAAGGTGTCAGATTTATTTCAGTTACTTATTAGCAAACACACTCAGAAATGTTTGAAACATATTTCGGTATTCTTTCAGAGCACTTTCAGAAAGATTTCAAGTACAAGAATCGCGAACATTTTACTATTGCAGAAACATCTCAGAGATTTTGCAGAAACATTTTGCAATGTTTCTGAGATATTTCAATTGCACACGTGATATATTTCTGAAATACTTCTCAAAGATTTCTGTATGGGCATCATCATCATCATCAT
>NW_017297108.1:2538-3359 GCF_001594075.2 Trachymyrmex cornetzi
AACTTTAAATAAATCAAACTTAATTAAGTTAACAAAATATACCAACACATATCAAATTTCAAACTTAACTAATTAAAAAATATTCTAATAATTTATTAGACAAAATTATTTTTTAATAAATATTTAATTCAATTTCAGTTATCACAAGTACAATTATTTCATTATTTAATTCGTACATTATTATTCGAGTACTTCTTTATAAACATAATTTTTCACTTGATTAAGATTATTATCTTCTAAATATACTTTTAATGAATCCCAAGAACGTACTCTTGATAATGCAACATACAATTGTCCATGATTAAAAATATTTTTTCGAAGATTTACTACAACTTTTTCAAAAGTTTGTCCTTGTGATTTATTTATTGTCATAGCAAATGCCAATTTCACTGGAAATTGTCTCCTTTTGAAAGTGAATGGATATATATTTTCACAATATAAAGTAATACGATTGAGAAAAATAATTTCTCCAATCTTATTACCTGACAAAATTTCACATCGTAATAAGTTACTTTCCAAATCTAAAATTAATAATCTAGTACCATTACATAATCCTTCACTAATATTAAGATTTCTAATAAGCATAATAACAGTGTATTTTCTTAAGCGTAACTCATGCGGTGGAAGACTCGTTGGATTTAAAGAATTAAGATATTCTGTTGTAATTGCTTCATATATATCTTCGTTATCGTTAATTTCAAGAGTATCCACACTTGTATAAATTCTTTCTGTTGTTTCATCCAATAATTTAACTACTTTCTCGTTTATTTCATCAACGTCAGCATTTCTTGCAGATAATATAACGTGATTAGCTATAATGT
>NW_017297108.1:6649-8260 GCF_001594075.2 Trachymyrmex cornetzi
TGCATTAAAGGACGCGAATGAAAATGTATTGTTGTAACCACGAATACGATTATAAAAATGATTTGATTTTGAATGATTTCCCATAAATAATTCATACAACTTATGCGGAAGTTGTGGTAAGGGATCTAATTCAACAGACCCATGACTGCAGCAATCATTAAATGAATTTCCTTTATTAGCTACTTTTTCAGATTTAAAATGTTTTGCACCACAATGTTCGCAATGTATATTCATTTCTCCTATGTAATGTTCTACGATATGTTGTAATTGAACAACATAAGACGTATTAATATCTGTGTATCCTTTTTCTGAAGCTCGGTTTTTTTCATACCACTTTATTTGTTTATTTTTATCAATTACATTAATATACGTTGATTTCAAGCTTACTGCTTTATCATTTGTTAAAATATTTTGAGTTGATTCTCCACTCTAAAATTGATAGAATTTTCAAACTTATTATTATCTAAATTTATTAATCTATTTGATGTGCTAGGTATAGAGGAAATATTGTTATCACTTAAAGGAACTTCCACATTAGAATTATGGGCATTCTCAATTGTTGAAATGTCATCATTAACATTAACTAATATTATATTATTATTTAGAGCAGTAACCATGTTATTATCTTTTATTATAGAAACATTTGTAATGGTTGGTGTATTATCCGTTTCTAGTGCAATAGTAATTGTTTCATTTATTCGATATACTGTTTTCATAGATAATGAAGAAATCTGAGAGTCAGTTATTGTTTCTGAAAAATTTGTAAGAGTTTGCAGTAAATTTGAAGAAATATCAATAATATTTGACGAAGATTGACAATTTGCATTTGTCATTATTCGTTCTTTTTTTCGTTTTTCAGCTTGTCATTTTGCCTTTCTTTCTCGTTTAATACGTTGAAATTCTTCCTCTTCTTCAATTGTTCGAATTAATTTTCTTCGAGGCATAATTTCAAAACAAATAATATATTTCAATTTGAGTCAAAATTTATTTTAATCACAGTCAAAGCCAACTATATTCTACAAGTCAAAATCAAATTCAGTTAAAGACAATTTTCTATTCAAATCAAAATCAATGTCAGTTTAAATCAATGATAAGTTTAATTCAAGTTACAATAAATTTCAATGCAAATCAAAACCAATTTCAATTAAAATCAAAATTAAATCTAATCAAAACCAATTTCTATTTGAATCCAAACTAATTTCAATTCAAGTAAAAACTTCAATTCAAATGAAAAGCAACTTTAATTAAAATTCAAATTATTAATTTTGGTTTAACAATACCAATTTAAAAAGAAATTAAATATAATGCAAAATTGAAACCAATATCAATTCAACAATTTAAAACAAGATTTATTTATATTAATCAATTGTATTAAAACTAATTATAATCTAATAATATAAAAAGTTAAATATAATTTTAATTTAACAAATCCAATACGAAACGAATATTAATATATTGAAATTTTAATTCAAATACTTGATATAATTATCAATTTAATATATTAAATTAATATTAATTTAATACTTAAATTGTATATATATAGTGTGACGTGACATTTTGTCCGTCACTGTGCGGACTTGTCGACGGCGGACTCGTGCTTCCTACGGGCTC
>NW_017297108.1:9498-12223 GCF_001594075.2 Trachymyrmex cornetzi
TGTTACCGTAGAGTCCGTTTCCAGAATCCACGCTGTCGAGTAGAGTCGTATCGCATAAAGGAGTTCGCTATAATCGCGTCGCACCATCGCGTGGCGTCGGCCGCGGGCCGGCGTTGCACGTCCGGGAGTCTGGTGGTACAGCGTGTACGGGTTCTGGCCGGCTGTCGAGGGGTGGGCGTTTGACACCGTCGGAAGATACCGCGGGGAAGGTCGGGGCTCGTGCTGTAGCGGATGACCGGCGTCCCGCGTTAGGAGTAAATTAGCGGCTCTCTGTGCGAGTACCGAGAGTATCGAGCAGAGCGGAGGGGCGAAGCCCCGGAGAATACTTGTAATTGTTTCACTACTGTAATGTATCATATTTGCTTCATTGCATTCTTTTCAAATATAATTGTTCTTATTATTACGCTTTCGCGTGGTTTATTCTTGTGGCCTATCTCTCTCGCCCTCCGACAAATTTCCCACACCCCTTGTGACCCACCCCCTGCCGTCGCGAAAACGTTACGGGCAAAAGTGAGGAGATTTCGAAAAGAGTGGCACGCTCTCTCGTGCCTGGCGCCCAACTTAGAATAAGAATTATAATTTTGGCCGAAAAACCGCCTGGCTGTCGCAAAATTCTGCTACCGAGGGAGAGAAGATACTTTTGCGTACTTTGAGTACCGAGAACACGCGACGAAGTTGTGACGTTGCTCGCGAGTACGGTTACAATAGATATTTACTTTTGAATTCCTAAAAATTAAAGGAAACTAATAATCTTATTAAAAATTATTTGTTTAACAATAACTTAGTCGATCAATTTCTTAATTTCAAGAGCAACGTACTTACACGCAATTCAATTTGTTGATACACCAGTCACATCGATCGATTTTTAGCAATATTTTATTATTTCACCAATAAAATTGCATATATTTCAAATCGACTAATCAGCAATGTAGGTAGGTAATTAATATACAACACTTTGTTTCCTTTTTTTCTTTTTAAATTATAATTGTACTCAAATGTAATCTGGAAGGAAATAGCAAAATATTAAAATATTGAAAATAATAATTACATAATAATTATGTACTAAAAATATGAAGAATGATTAATATTAAATACATATTACAGATTTTCAGTAACATTCAATATACATTGAAACGTAAGAAAAATGTCTAATAAAATATTTTTACACACATTCACACACATACGCACACGTACATAATATATAGAGGAAAGTCGCCGATACTGACATAGGTCTCCTAAAATGACACCCCCTTATTTTTCGGAAATTAACTATTGCACTTTATTAATACTAATAAAATCATGATCTGTTTAGCTAATTAAAGAAGTACAAACTGATAATTCGTAGTGTCAAATATTGAACAATGCAAATTATCAAAATTTTGTAATCCAGAACCTATTAAAGTTCTGGGAAATGTAAGATACGATCTAGTTACACACATATAGAAATTAATACAATTGCCTTAAATATCAGACGATACGAATTTAAAAAATTTATTAAACCGAAACCTTTATCTATTAAAATGTAACATCCAAATTACGTATACAAAGCGATATAATAGTATCAAATATCGGATAATACGAATTATCAGAATTTATTAATCCAGAAACAGTTAATTTATTGAAAATGTAACATACGAGTTACGAATAGAAAGTGATACAATATAGTCTCAAATATTAGATAATGTGAATTATCAGAATTTATTAAAACGAAACCTGTTAATCTATTGAAATTACATATAAAAAACAATACAATAATGTCAAATATTGGATGTGAATTATCAAAATTTATTGAACCAAAAACAGTTAATCTATTGGAATATATAACATATGAGTTATAGCCTCAAATATTAGACAATACGAATTGTCAAAATTTATTAAAACGAAACCTATTAATCTATTGGAATATAACATACTGTTACGTCCGTCCGTGCGTCTAGTGTGTTACGTCTGTTCGTCTCACGAGATCCGCACTCCCGATTCGCCGAAATGAGTCACTCGTGAGTAAAAAGGTAAACAGATATGTTTATTCACAATCGCAGGAATACAGCGCGATACAATAAATCGTGATAGCCAGATAAATATCTCGCGTAGAGAGAAACATGTCCGTTCGTGACGGAGACTCTCTTTCGAGTTGTTTAACAACAACTCCGCGCTCGTCGCCAAGCAACGCGCTCTTCGTTCTTCAGGAACGTGCAACGGGCGACGACTCTTTTCAGGCGTAACGGGCGACACGATTCGGGCATAACATTGATCCGGGCATAACAATACGAATTACATGTAAGAAGCAATATGATAGTGTCAAATATTGGACAACGCGAATTATCAGAATTTAGTAATAAATTGTCGAGGATACATATGAAGATTTAGCAAAACAAAAGATCGTATGTTAATTGCGCAGTCTTCACCATAGTAAAATTCCGCCATGATTTGCACATCGATGGAATTACGAAAAACATATGACGCATCACGCAATACGCGAATGCGGAAACTAAGCTCGCGGTTTGTCTAAGTTTACATGAATTAATGATTTCGTGCGAGTGCGAGTGTGAATTCGAGGATGAGTAAGAGGGTTACGTTGTTTATTGCAATTATTGCAAAATTATTTGGAGACTTTTAATCCCTCCTCGCATCTCGCGAACAGTGTTAAGTAAAGATACATTCATCTTAATTTCTAAATTTAATTATCTGAGATGTGACTGTGTGCCGTTCGAACGTTGAGCACAAT
>NW_017297109.1:0-6691 GCF_001594075.2 Trachymyrmex cornetzi
GAAAACGTCTCATTCTATGAACTATTACGTTCCAATTCAACAGGATGAGGCGTGCGAGAGACAATAAGTTCATTCAAGCTTCATAAATTTTTTTGATACGTTATGTATTTTTTTCTAAGGTCTATACATGTTTTCTTTTTTCTACATCCCATCTTCTCGTACATCATCGAAACCTCGCTTACATTTTGATGAGGAAATATACATTAACATTGATAGCGTACAAGTTCCTGAACATTGGAATCGTCGTGGGGCCTACGTATCACGTACAAATTGAGATCGGTGACAATCGAGGCAACCGCATGATCCTGCCTCGTGGTACATAGAAGGCGTTCATCGAAGAACGTGCAGATATATATTGAGCGATTAATGCAGGCAACAATCTCATCATGATCATCGTCATCATTATTAATTCAAGATCCAATGGAACATGTTAAAATAGGTAATACGACTAACATAAAATTAGCATTATATGGTACATGCTTGTACGTGAACCCAATAACTATGCTCTTCTTATTTGACCTTGAGCAATGTGTCGAGCATGTATTCTATGAACTGAGTCAATATACGCATGGTGTTAGTGAGAAATTCAAATATTTTGCATCGCTTTTAAAAGAAAATTGTATCACTAATAAACGCGATGATGAAAACATTTTGTACAGAATTTATGTTAAAAATTCTGCCATAGTATGTGAACTAACAGTCTATGGTTTAGATTATTTTGTACATGCTGCATTACATGAAAAAATAAATATTCTTTAAAAGTATATTCCTTTTTTAAACCTCCCCTTTCTTTTCAATACAAGAGATAAAAACCAAGATTCATCGAAATCGATCGAGCACAGTCTCGAAAAAACGTTTGCCATGATCGTACCAATGTTGGTGGATCTGCAAGTATTTATCGTTCGAAAGAAATTTATCGTGAAGGAAGTAGCGGTGTTGAGAAAAGGAGCTATTCTCTCTCATTACATTTTTACATGTCCCATGCCATGGAGTTTCTTGACAAAATCAGAAAAATATTGCGCTTCCTGGCTGAGTGCTTATCACCATGGATTGCAATGGGAGGACGGGACGATCCCGTACAGCACGGTGAAACGCCTAATTACGATGGCTGTAATTGGTGCGGAAGAATGTGACGACAATAAGGCCCTCGTATACGTTAAAGGGTGTGAAAAACGTGAATGGCTGGCTGATATACTCGATAGCGACAACTTGATCATTGAGATGAGCACCTTGGATGCTGATTACAAAGATATAGATTCTTTACATAATCTAGATGTTACCAATACTATGCGATGTGGAAAACATATTAAGAATTGTGCGTTACAAAATATATTTAAAATACATAATTGGTGGTCACAACACCAAAAAAAATGTATCAAGTTTAAAAAATAAAATATGGGATTTTTTTTTAATACGTTTCTAAAATTTCTTTTTCCTTCACTTCCTTTGTAATGTATGAACGTATGTATAGACATATGTATAAGCGTATGTATAAACGTGTGTATAAACGTATGTATAAATGTATGTACATATAAACGTATGTATAAACGTGTGTATAAACGTATGTATGAACGTATATACGAATAAACGTATGTATAGACGTATGTATGTATAAACGTGTATATAAACGTATGTATAAACGTATGTACGTATAAAAGTATGTATAAACGTATGTATGTATAAACGTGTGTATAAACGTATGTATGAACGTATGTACGTATAAAAGTATGTATAAACGTATGTATGTATAAACATGTGTATAAACGTATGTATGAACGTATGTACGTATAAACGTATGTATAAACGTATGTAAAAACGTATGTACGTATAAACGTATGTATGAAAATATATACTGATAAAAGTATGTATAAACGTGTGTATAAACGTGTGTGTAAACGTATGTATGAACGTATGTACGTATAAACGTATGTACGTATAAACATATGTATACACATATGTAAAAACGTATGTACGTATAAACGTATGTAAAACGTATGTACGTATGTATAAACGTATGTATAAACGTATATATAAACGTATGTATGTATAAACGTATGTATAAACGTATGTAAAAACGTATGTACGTATAAACGTATGTGTAATCGTATGTATAAACGTATGTATGTATAAATGCAGGGAATGGAAGTAACTCGTTACTTGTAACGAAGTTACAGTTACAAGTTACTTTTTTGGTAACTTTACTAGTAACTGCGTTACTTTTTTTCTTTGGTAACTGTAACGGTAACGAAGTTACATTTTTTTGGTAACGGTAACGAATTTTACAGTTACGTTTATCGTTACTTTGCACATGATTACGATACGACACAAGCCACTTACACTGTAAAAAAATTTCGTAAATTTACACATATAATAAATATAAAATAGATTACATGATTAGTTCTGTAAATATAAAAAATCATGCAATTTTACAGAAATTACAGTAATTCCACAAAAATTATGTAAATTTGTTTTTATTGTGTAAATATATCTTATTTTATATTGGAAATTATAGCAGGATATTTTGAATATTTTCTGTAATTATCCAAATTTTAGTAATATTACGTAACATAAAAGAAATTTTTCGCGTATTGTTGTTAAATGTATAATAATATATAGTGCGAAATATATTGTCATATTATCGTTCTTGTAGCAACACATATACACATTGTAATTGTACTTCCACAATCTGCTTAGTTCCAAACCAAGAAATTATTTTTATTTGCATATTGCAAATTTACAAATGTGTGGACGTTTACAACTATTATAGTGGATCTCAAAATTATCCAGCATAATAGTTATAATTTTACACAATTTTTTACAATGCGCTTGAGATTAGAGAAGCCTCTAAGCTCGTCCGCTATGATTGTTGGTCGTCGATTTAAAAAAAAGTAACGGAAAAGTAACGAAAAGTTACTTTCTCAAGTAACGGTAACTGTAACGAGTTACTTTTAAAAATCGGTAACTAGTAACGGTAACTTGTTACTTTTAAAAAGTAACTTTCCATTCCCTGTATAAATGTATATATAAACGTATGTATAAACGTATGTATAAACGTATGTATAAACGTATGTATAAACGTACGTATGAACGTATGTATAAGCGTATGTATAAACGTATGTATAAACGTATGTATGTATAAACGCATGACAAAGAAAATACATAGAATGATATGTATTTAAAATGAATGATATGTATTTAAAAAAACTTTAGTTTTTTTAAATACATACGAAAAATCGGTGTAATAAGATGTGAATAAAAATAAATTCGTTCGCATCACTATATATTTATGTACTTCCTTTTACTACCCATCCTTTACGCTAGTAAGAAGAGTATGAAAAAACGCAACGTATTGTGAAAATTGAGTCATAAACAGACAATGGAAAAAAGGGTGTCGTACTTGCATTTTTTCGTCGCATACTTTCTTTCCTAACAGGCGGCCTTGTTATTTATGCATTTTTTGTAGTGTCTAAAATTCTATAGACTGCAAACATTTATTTATTTATTTAGGATCTTAACTGTTTCATTTCTTCCATAAGTGTTTCTTGTGCAGCGCAAAAGTAAAACGTACTCTAGGTAGGGAATTGCTATGGCAAAGGACGCTTCTCGACGTCAGTCTCTGTCGAATCTCGTCCGCTATACGAGCATAACGAGCAGTTTTGATCTATCGATTGAGCGTAGATTCGTTATTGACGTCTCGATCCTTCACAACTCGCGGAAAAAAAGCCACAGTAGTGTCGTTGTGCGTGGCTTACGCGATAATTTGTGTGTGTGTGTGTGTGTGATTAAAAACAATAAAAGACATGGAAGACAATAAGCCTCCACAAAAAAAAATTAAATTGATTGAGGCGGAGGAGGACATCCTCGTCGAAGAGGATGTCCACATGGAGGAGGACCTCGTCCGCATGGAAGAGGACGTCGTCTTAAGCGAGGAGGAGAATGAAGACGAGGTTCCAATCGTAATTGATGGTTGGGAGGAGGAGGAGGAAAAGGAGGAGGAAGTCGCGTACATTAACGGCTTCCCCTTCTACGTTAATAACGTAAGCGGCGAAGAATGTGCAGCATTCATGATAGAGCTCCTCCAGCTGCATGATGAGGAGCTGATCCGCGTCCTCGTGGAGGCTGAGGAGGAGGAAGAGGCTGAGGAGTAATTGACACTAGGAGGAGGAGGAGGGGGAGGGGGAGGAAGGAGGCTGAGAAGCAGGAAGACGACGAGGAGGTAAGTCTTATTTTATATAATTCATTATAATAATTCATTATAATAAAGCTTCGACATTATTTCGAAGTGGACACCGAGAAGTTCATCAAAGTTTTTTGAAAGCAGGCCGCCATGTTCTTTTTCCGAGTCATTAACAAATTGGTACTCTGGAATTACAAGCAATTATTTTTTATTGTACGGGCTAGTATAAATTTTAAGTCAAATCTCAATAAACGACTTTTATATGTTGTGCACTAAGAATAACATATCGTACTTATTTTCTAGAATGAAATTATAGTCTGTTTTACTTGTAGGTATGTATGTTCGTTTTGAACTCGTACCTTCAATAACATATGAGTTACTTTTCATGATAATATATTGTATAAATTTAGATAATATACACTTTATTTATGTATGTTTACTTTGAACTGGCACCTTTATTAATATATCAGTTACTTGTCATGGTAATATATTATCAGATAACCATTTGAATTTTTGTATATATGTATATTGTGAAACAATATATTATCACAGATAAAATTCGGCAGTGATACGAACAACATCTTCTGATCTCTTGTTACAAAATAAGATTAATTTTTGTCTGAATAGGTTGATGTCATGGTAATATAGACATGGACTATATACATATTAATGCGATACATGAGAAAGTCATTATTGGAACTTTGAATTTAAAGACACTGTTACAAATACATTTAACATGGAAATTAAGTGTACGTTACATTGCGGTGATCCATAACTAGGTGTTAAGATGATCTAACAGCAGATAATTTGATGTATTGAAGATGACCTAAACCAAGGTCGAAACGTTTACTAATTACATGTAATTTTGATTTTTCAAATTGTAATAAAATTGCACCATCAACAACCAGTGTTGGCTTATATAGGCATAATTTCATTTTATTTTATTTAATATATTATCAGATAAAAGTTTAATTTTTAAAGGTTTACATTTTTGAGAATACGCTATGTATGTTCACTTTGAACTGAGACTTTGAATAATATATCGGTTACTTTTCGTAATAATATATATTGTTACATAATTATTTCAATTGTTAAAGGTTTACATTTTTGAAGATCTGCTTACATTTTTGAACATGGCTAGACTTTTCATTTTAATGATAGCTTTGGGCTATATCACATACTTTTCAGAGTACAAATACACAAATATCACAAATGGATATGTTTTCGATTCCTGTAACTTAACCTTGTATAAGCTACAATGAAGCAAATGGTACATATATATACTGAAGAATGAATAGTATATATGTAACTGTTATAATTATGATAAATATGGACCATATATTTTACTTATTTATTTCAATTGCAACGGAATGAATTCTTAATAGAATATATTTAAAATAAAGAATAGGCTCCTCCATCGCCTATTCTCGTGAGAATACAACCATATTTTCTTCGTCTCTCCGATTTTAACACGAACTTCAATATTTATTTCGATGTATAAATATACTTTTTTATTGTTTGCGAGGAGGAGAAAAATCTTCACGTAGCCCCTCATAAAATTATACTGAAAGTTTTAATTATACTAGTTTTCCACATCACCCTAGAGGTAACTAATATAGATGCGTTTTTTTTAAGTGGTTTCCCCTATTCCACTAAGGCGTCGTCTACAATACACGGAGTAAAAAGTACTTTTACTTCTTACACCGTGTATTGTAGACAAGGCTTAAGACAGCCTTCATACAGCGCCAGAGCAGCCGATGTTTTATTTCGGCGCTTCCGGCAGCCCTTGTGCTACAACAGTCGATATAGTAATGCAGCGTCATAGGCATTCCACACAAACTTGCATACTCATATAAACATATTTGCATAAATTATTATATTATAAAACAAAACGTTATAAAACAAAACGTTATTATATATTTTTTTAAAAAAGTTATTATATTTAGTACTTACGTTAATGTATTTATGTTTCAGTACATTATAATTACATCACGCATCATTTAGTTTTCACCATATTTGCAAAATTGAATACTCTGACTGTGCCAAATGGAGCGAAAGTATTGAACACTGTACAGCAGCTAATTTCTAAAATAATCAATAATTGGAACGAAGAAAATATGGTTCCGTTTTCACGAGAACACCTAGACACCAACTTCCTCGAAGGCGAACACGTAGACAGCACCTAGATACCCACTTCTTCGACAGCGAACACCTAGACACCCCCTTTCTCAGCGGTAAACACCTAGACATCCATTTCTTCGACGGCGAATACCTAGACACCCATTTCCTCGATGGCGAACACTTAAACACTCATTTCCTCGACGGCGAACACTTAGACATTAACTTCCTCGACGGCGAACATGTAGACAACAGCTAGACACCCATTTCCTCGACGCCGAACACCTAGACAACCATTTCCTCGACGGCGAACACCTAGACACTCATTTCTTCGACGGCGAACACCTAGACACCCATTTCCTCGACGGCGAACACCTAGACACTCATTTCCTCGAT
>NW_017297109.1:6731-8138 GCF_001594075.2 Trachymyrmex cornetzi
ACTTCCTCAACGGCAAACATCTAGACGCTTAATTCCTCGACGGCTATTACCTAGATGGTTAATAGACACCTTCTTCGTCGACGTGGTAAATACCTAGACCTAAATGACCATCGGACACTTTCAGCAGGCGAGAGTATGAAAAACTATTATAATTAAAATGGACAATTCACTTCCGACGACCCTGACCCTCCCACATATTAACATTGTCAAGATTACGACCCTGACTGACCATCGGACACTTTCAGCAGGCGAGGGTGAGAAATGACCAACAAAGAGAGCGAGAGGACGAAAGAAAGTGAGATAGGGCGTAAAAAAGAGGAGTAAAGCGGGAATTGGTGGGGGGTGGAGGGGGAGGGGGTGCAATGGGTCAAAGTTGGTGGCGGTATGAATGAAGGGTGAGAGACATGAAGGGTGAGAGATACTTTAAAATTAAAATTCCGATGGCCTTGAACGCGGACAGAGAAGGAGAGGAAGGAGAAGACGGTACTTCATTTTTCATGAAAAATCAAACTTTTCGACCACTCGTATGTCCAGAACGGCTTGACCGATTTTTAATTTTTTTTTTTTAATTACTCGTGACGATGCCGCCTTCAAAATATGTTACGTCCGATTCAAAATTTTTTATATTTTATTAGTTCTGCAATCTCCAAAAATGGACTTTGGTGGTACAGGATAAGAGGCTTGTAGAGTCCCTTATCTCTTATTTTTGATTTTTGAACATGGCCGGAGCCACTACCGCGTCTCCTGATTACTGTACAATCGTAGACAGAATAGTTGCAACTCTTTCTTTTTAATGGATTTCGGAATGCAGCCTGCTTATCGAAAAAACTGTTGTAACTGGTCTGTCCACGATTGTATATTCAGAGCATTTGACTCATCGTGTATAATACACTTAACTCGTGTAAAATTATAGTAGTCTACTGTAATTTTTACACAATCAAAACCTAAATAAAAAAATGGAGGTAATTACATTATACTTACACAGATTTTACTTGAACGTCATCAAGAAATTGCATTTGTAGAAAAAATTTGAATAAACTTTTCTTTTTTAAAGACTCATCAGCAGCAGATCCACTTGGGGTGTATTCGTGTTCTTTCTTTTTGGCCTCCATGTAACAGTCTCGAAGATACCTCCATCTTCGTTTTGCTTTGTCCATGTTTAAAACCTAAATATAAAAAAATGACAAAATTACCAGATTAGTGCATAAATACGTAATTTTAATCAATTATCATTGTAACGTCCGGCGCGCTATACTATAGCACTCCGGCCGTTTACCAAGCGAACGCGAGCGCACAGTATAGCAAACAATATAATACGTGCCGCGAGAACCTATAGCATATGCTACCGTTGCCGTTACCAACGAACGTTGCGCGCACAGCGCCTGCGCGAATCATAAAATAGAGAAT
>NW_017297109.1:9039-11219 GCF_001594075.2 Trachymyrmex cornetzi
CCCACACGCGCGAAAACGCAATAAAATCAAACGCGGCGCCGAAGGCTACAAATACAACGCCGAAACCACAACCACGGCCTCCACGATCGCCACCGCATATCGCGCCCGTGCGCAAGCCAACGCGGCCCGCAATTATCACCAGCAAGCCTCGCGTAGTTGCTAATATACCGTGCTCAATAAATATCAAAATCTTACAGTCTTAAGTAATTCTAATTTTATTAAAAGCCTTTCATTTCCTTCCAAATTCTTCTCATCACACAAGAAAGTTGTAGATTAGAGAGACAGCGAGATGAAGCCTAACTGACGCTTCCTCTAAACTCTCTATTTTATTTTTATGAGAAAGGATCTGGAAGGCTAATTACCTGTAAATTCGTGGAAACACATATATAATTCTAGAAAATCGTGCTCAACTCCGAGCACTGGTGACAGCTGCCCATAACAATAACAGAGACACGCGTCTAAACACGACATCGAAGCCGAGGCTTCACCCCGCGCGCCCCGCTCCGCGCTCGCGTTCCCACAACCTCGTGTCGCGTCTCGAGACCGTCAAAAACTCGCGCTCAGGACGTAACAATCATATAAAATAATACATTGTCGAAGGCCCCAATGATCAAATCAAAACGTATCAAGATGAGCTGGAAAGCAAAACAAGATCCTCATACTGTTGAAATATAAAATATCATATAATTCTACAGCACGAGGATCTTGCTTAGCTCTACAGCCTATCCTGACACATTTTAATTATCATTTGCTTCTGCAATCTTTCTTGGATACAAATTTTAGACTAACCTCCCATTAGGTTGCATACTTCTTGCCACAACGCCTTTTTTTTTAAATTACTTCTTTCGTTTGCAGGTAGTCTATAATCAAATAATGCTCGCTTGCGAGCCACACAAGTAATAAGTAATTCATCTATGTTAACTTCTTGCTGCTCGTCATCTTTATTATTTGTCAGCTGACATGTGCTAGTTCCAGGTTCGGACAAATTATTATCATACTCCTCTCTCATCACTAAAAATTAAAATTGATAAAAAAGGTATAAATTCGATATTGAATTGTAGTACAAAGCATGAATAACCATGGTGTGAATAAAAAATCCATCGTACAAAAACAACATTGGACAATGATAAATGATTATACTTTATTGCAGTCAATTTATCAATATTCAATATTTTTTTACTGTAATAGTAGATTGACGTCATTTTATGTTTATTTTCTCAATAATGAATGACACAAATAATATATAAATCGTTTTGATCTAACGAATAAAACTTACCGACAGTAACTATGAAATTTTCATCTACATTAAATGCATTTATTTCATCATCAAAGGGATGGAAACATGAGTGATTCATTAAGTCATACGATTGTGGGAGATAAAATCCGCAGTAACCACATTTTCGACCCAAATACAAACAACAAAAACGATTACATCATAACCTCACACATTCCTCATACAGGACCAAACTTTAACAAAAAGTCAGATTAAATTACAATATAATAATTATAAGTAATTAATATAAGAAAAAAACTTACGATTTTCTCTTGAACCTTTGACATGTCAAATATGCGTTTCCTCGTTGAAAGGAAAATACAACAACGGCCCGATATCAAATTACTGTTATGTTTTTTTTGTATAAACATTGAAAACGCATTCTATTCTCAACAAAAACGACTTCTATTCTCTACGTGCGCGCACGATACAGTACACAATGGGATACACACGAACACACGGTTCTATCCGTGTTTACCCAACAAACTTTTTATTACCGAATTTTCCTAAATGTGTTGATTCCGTCAAAAAACGGACGGAATCCGCCAAAAAAGTAATTTTGCGGAAAGAAAGCGGCGGATTCGGCGGAACGAAGCCACTAACCAATCACGAACGTTCCGCAAATCCGCATTTCCGTAGTTCCGCATTGCATGGGACCGCACCCTAACTCTACTAAACTACCGCAATAATATCACGAGTTAAATTGACTAGCAATTTAACAAATTTTTGATGCTTATTCACATCTTCGAAACGATCTTAATAATGATAAATAACATATTAAAATCTGTAAATAATTAATTCTTACTGTTCCTGTGGAACTACATACGTAGTATATAAATTCACATAAGAATCATACAAGCATTAAGATCCAGCTAGACCGTTTAAGGCTTTGATTTCTATAGTTTGT
>NW_017297109.1:11493-13383 GCF_001594075.2 Trachymyrmex cornetzi
GAATTGCTAGTCAATTTAACTCGTGATATTACTGCGGTAGTTTAGTAGAGTTAGCGTTTCAAGACCGGAAATTTTTCGGCGCGCGTTTCTGTGGGACTACATACGTAGTATATAAATCCACATAAGAATCATACAAGCATTAAGATCCAGCTAGACCGTTTAAGGCTTTGATTTCTATAGTTGTGTTATCACATGTACAGTCCTATAATATATTATATTATAAATATTACTGTCGCTATTACTAAGATTATTGTTTAGACTTTATATAGTTTATCGAATAATTAATTATATCTTCTGAGGAAAGGATAGTAGAATGTAAGTATGAAATAAATGTTAATACCTGTATTTCTTATGTCTAATAGTAAGTATTACTAATGTATAACCATATATTGTTATCTTTGTAGTAACCTATCAGTATAACATTTCTGTATTTTTCTTTATAGGATAATCATAACCTTCTTAATCTCGGTATAGAAATAAACTATTTATATTTAATCTCATGCATAATGTATATGTCATTACTAGGATATTTATTAATATAAAAGCCATATTATATTTCATAGTTAAAAGATTCATACATAATCATTTGTTTAAGTCTGATTCGGGATCCTTCTGTTTCGAATCCATAATTTCTTGAATCATCTGATTATACGGCGGAGTTAGCTGCTTGTTAATATATCCGTCATCGTCGTCTGATATAAGATCTCCGCTTGGCTACTCGACTGCTGTCTTTCGTCTAACATTTGTATGACTTCTTTCCTAGATACCTCTCGGTTCCCTAGCATCTCGCATTTTATCTCGCGAGTAATTCCTGAAATTTATTAACAAAATCATCGTATTCTCAATTCGGTTTCAAAGGCACTTCCCTCTTGGAGAGAACAGTCATATTCATCCCTAAGTCGTTTAAAATTGCAAAATTAAATACTCTGGCTGTGCAAAACAATTCTCTGATTTATGCGCTAATATTTCCAAGCATTTTGGATTTTTGCGCTGCAACCCTTAAGGCACTTCTCCCTCTTGGAGCGGACAATCACATTCACCCCTAAGTCGTTTAAAATTGCAAAATTAAATATTCTTACTATGTAAAACAATTCTCTGATTTATGCGCTACTATTTCCAACCATTTTGGATTTTTGCGCTACAACCCTTAAAGGCACTTCCCTCTTGGAGAAAACATTAATATTTATAATTCATGAAAAATTATGAAAATACATGCTTAACTATTCGAAGTCTATTTTTGATTTTTGCTCTACGAATTCCAAGCAATTGCGTTTCTATTAACAAATAAGAAATGATGATGTAAAAGGATTTTGTGGAAGGAAAAGATCAAAAATGCATTAAATCAGTAAATATAATAAGTAGGTGTAACGTCCGGTGCGCTACAATATAGCGTCCCGTCCGTTTACCAAGCGAGCGCGAACACGGAACATAGCGAACGATATAATACGACTACAAGCGCGTATTGCTATAGGCCAAGCTATCGAAACCGTCGCGTTCGAACGCCGCGCGCACCGCGCCTGCGCCAAAACATAAATGTGGAAAACGATGCAAAAATGCACTTTTATGAAAAAGCACCACTAACACCATGTAAGGGATAATTAAGGTAGCAACTGACCTCGACGCAGTCGCAGGGAAAAACCTCAGACCTGCAGAAAACCTATAAATACGCATAAAGTCAATGCAATGTATCGCCGCGCAACCACAAATGCACCCACCGCAAAAGGGCCCTGCATACGAATAAAACCATCGCGGATAAAACCAAGGTGCACATAAACGAGGAAAGACCTTAGATAAACATCAAATTCCACGCGCGCAAGGAACAAAGGATCTAAAACGATACAAGAAACCTATAATGAAAAAGCGCGCAGGAAACAAGTGCAAGCCCTGCCG
>NW_017297110.1:0-1273 GCF_001594075.2 Trachymyrmex cornetzi
GTCATGTTTGAAACATATTTTGATTTTTTTAACGTTAAAATCATTGTTGCTATTAATGGAAGGATTATATGATTATTAAAATCTATTTATTAAAATCAATCTAGAATGTGTGTTCATGTCTCTTTATGCCTTATGTAGGGTGCCACTTTTTTGCCATTCACTTTTGTGTAAAAAGAGCGGACTAAACTGAGTCGAAGTCCTCCACCATTTTGCAATTTTCGCAATAGTTAATAAGATATTAATTACTAAAAATTGCAAAATATTAGTCTTGAATAATTTTTTACTTAAATACTTTCAACTTTACAGAAAAACTGCATGAGACAAAAATTATTTATTTTCTTCTCATAAAGTACTGAGAATTTTTTCAGAATTTTCTAATACCGTATTTTCTCATGTTGATAAAAATAAGAAAATGCAGGATTAAAAAGCTGATAAAAAATTCTGAATAAATTCTCAGTACTTTATGAGAAGAAAATAAATAATTTTTGTCTCTTGCAGTTTTCTGTAAAGTTGATAGTATTTGAGTAAAAAATTATTCAAGACCAATATTTTGCAATTCTTAGTAATTAATATCTTGTTAACTATTGCGAAAATTGTAGAGGACTTTTCGACTCAGTTTAATCCGCTCTATGAATACAAAAGTGATTGGCAAAAAAGATCGGGATACCCTGTACAAGAGTACTGCCGAGTGGCAGAGAAAGTACATTTTCGATTTTCGGTCGCTTATAACAAGCGACTAGCAGAGAAAGCGAGACAGCGAGATAGAGCGGCCGTCCTTTTCGCTCTAATACTCGCATGTGTTTACGATTTACTGGTAGAGCGAAAAGGACGGGCGCTGCTTCTCGCTGTCTCGCTCGCTATCGCGGCGAAGACGGCCGACTCGATGCCGGTAGGTGGGGTAAAAGTGGTGGGGCTGGATTCTCGTGTTGCCGGGGAGCCAAATGTGCACCACTGCTCCCAGCGGCACATGCGCCGTGCGATCGATGGGGACGGTAGGTTGTATATTCGGGAGCAGTAGGCCGGCCGGACGCGCTTATTCGATTATCTTTAAACGTTAATATCTCGTTAACTATTGCGCAACCTACAAAATGGTATACGAATTTTCGATTCAATTCGATCCGTTCTACCTGCTCGTGATCGATTACCCGGTAATTTTCAAACACCCTGTATATGTAAAATCGAATTATTCATATAAATATATATTTTCCAAATAATTATTAACTAATTAAATTAATTATTTACCTCGGTAATTTCTCTATCAGTGGGTTTCTTA
>NW_017297111.1:0-523 GCF_001594075.2 Trachymyrmex cornetzi
TAGTACATAATAGCAACATATAATACATATATAATACATATATTACAAAGGTATCCGCCAATGTCGAACGTTATCGTTCGCGCTACGACGTTACTCTTTACGCCTTCCGCTTTTTTAGCGTCTTTTTTCCCATCTACACGCAAGGCGTACATTTTCGCTCTGAGTCCAACGAACTCTGTCATTATCGTGCCGTTGTTCTCGTCCTTCATCAGGCCGGGTACTTTTTTATTCGCGAGAGGCATACCGTACTTGTTGTCCGCCGGATAATCGCTCTTGTCGAACTTAGCGATATCGCGTTTCATTGCCTCATACACATCGTCGCATTCGATGCGATATATAAGGCTATCTGTGTCGGTGTACATAATTTTGCACTTGTCGTGATACATCGGTGACATGTACTCGTGGTGAAATTCGTACAAGCAGACTTTCGATATATCGAGTATACATATGCCCACATAAATCGGCTTGTTGAACTTCACCTCGAGTTTGCGCAGTTCGACGGCGATTAGATTCTCCGCGAAGA
>NW_017297111.1:1507-1876 GCF_001594075.2 Trachymyrmex cornetzi
AACGTACTCGTACGGGAATACACCTTTTCGCGTGAGTAATTCAAACTCTTCGTCTGACAAAGTTGAAAATTCGGAACGTACAATTTTTAATTTGTCTTTATCGAGATACGACGCCAATTTTTCTAAACTTGTACTGAGAAATTTGAAAGAATCAATGAACCTTAATTTTATGCAATTTTTCTGAATATTTTTTTCGTTTTTGTCTTTGGTGCTATCGATGTGTTTCGTAAATGATATGTATTTTTCTTTTGTTATAGGAAGTACATCTACATGTCCCTCATATGCTGTAGCAATTTCTTTGATTATGAAATGAGCGTCGTACCCCGACAAGTTGTGAAATACAACCGGAATGTAGAATGAATTTTTATA
>NW_017297111.1:2358-3585 GCF_001594075.2 Trachymyrmex cornetzi
TCGTGTGATTGTAATTTTTCACATGAGCTGAAGTAATGTAGACATCTGAAAAAAGCATAAATTTATTACTATTATTATTGGTAATATTTCAAAAAAGAATTTTTTTCTCATGTATACTTACCGATCGCAGAAATATATCCTATTCTTTTTTCCTGTGACTTGCGATTTCACGAGGCGCGACAGGTTCTTGATCCACATAAAGTGGCCTAGGCTGTGGTTGTGTGGATTTTTTAGGTACAGGAGATTGACATGCTTCTCCTTCTTCTCATCGGTGAGCCGAAGAGGAAGTATCTCTTTGTTCTCAATGCCGTACACATTGATTGACACGTCGTTTAAACGCTCGAATTTCGGAATGTTTTTTAATTTCATCGGAAACTCGATGCCTGTGAGGTTTAACACTGATAAATAATGCGGATACGATGACACCCGTTCTGCATTTCTTTCTGCGGGGTACAGAGCTGCAACTACCGACCACGCGAAGCACGCATTGTCTGTCGAATGCACATTGATCACCGCTTTCTTGAGTACAATTTCTCGCGGCAGTTCGATGTTACATCCCGCGTGCATGGGATTCAACTTGTTCACGTTAACAATTAAGTTGAGAATTCGCGACAGCGCCCACCCACTGTCGCGTTCCTGGAACTCATCGAGCGACGTCAACGTAGGCTCAACAATGTGTCGATCGTACCACTCATGCACATTTGACTCTTGATACAGTTCAAAGTTTTTCGTGGTGATACCTTAATAGCATGTTTATCACCCGCCACGAATTCACCATTGAACGCAGTGTTTACTTTTACACTACCATGTTTCTCTATAGCGTCTTGCACACGCTTGAGCACAATTTCACACGCGTTTTCGAGGAATTGGCGAGGTTCTATGTGTCCAGAGTTTATCACCGCGCCTGTCAGAATACGACTTTCAAACGCTGTTTCGATCTCGCGCCATCGAAGTCCATATCCTGCACCCACATGCACGAATCGCCCACGCACCGTGTCTTTCAAACTCTCGAGCCTCGCGATACATGTGATCACTGATTGTCTCTTTCCGATTGATAATCGCGGACGCTTAGCACAACTCTGCTCTTCCACAGATTCTATGAAATTGTCACATCGCTGTTCCCATGCGATATACTTTTCTCTTGTACCAAGCAGGGCAGCTTGCTCTATCAATTCACGCTCCATGTTATCACTTGTGTTATCAGATGAATAATGACTAATGACGCGA
>NW_017297111.1:5721-8754 GCF_001594075.2 Trachymyrmex cornetzi
GGTTGTCTGAATGCATCTATTGAATATATTCTGTTCTAAATATAAACAAACGAGCTTTGCATATATTTTTGATTTTAAAAGCTAAATTTTTCGATTGTACAAATATTTTTCAAGAATCCAAACAATATAATTTTTCATTTTCGCTCATTTTTCAGATGATATATTTTCTTTAATTAAATATTGAAAGAGATAAAAGGACTCTGATAAAAATCTGTTTAAAAAAAACAAAGGCTGATAAGAGTTACTTTACATAATAAAAATAAATTAATTAAAGTCTTTAAAAATAACGCATATATATTAATAAGAAAATTTTCATTCTTATTAATATATGTATACGCGTTATCTTTAAAGACTTTAATCAATTAATTTTTATTACGAAAAGTGACTCTTATCAGCCTTTGTTCTTTTTTAATATATAAATTTTTCTATAATTAACACATCTTTTTGGTATATATAATTTTAAGAAAGTCTACTTTATTTTTTATAAATAAATTGTTAATAATTACCCAGCAAGAAATGATCGTCAATTAAGAAACAACAACGTTGAATTCAAAACAAGTAATGGTGTATCTTCAAATGAACCAAAATAATAAGAATAACGAATTTCCCAACTGCATATAATTTAATGTTAAATGTATCCACGAAAGAAAAGTTTATCTGTAATATAATAAGAAATCGATTAATTTGTTAGATATAATTAAAAATTGAAATTTAATTACTATAAATAAATCTATGTCAAACAAAGCAATTGAGAGTCAAACGCGGTAATTGGTGCGCAAAAAATCAGTAAAGAATTAATGATAATAAATTCTTACATAAATCAATAGAATAAATGGCAATAAACCACTCACGCCAGATGACAAGAGCTAAATTTATTATATTCAAAAACTTTACAATTTGTACGACAAACGTTTCGTACAGTCGAAAAATTTAGCTTCTAAAATCAGAAATACATATGAATGATTGTTTATGTTAGAACAGCATGTATTCATTATATAAAATTGTTAATTAATCCTAAGGAGAACAAGAAAGTCAAAATAATGTCAATTTGACGTCATATTGACGAATTTATGTCATTTTTTGGTCATTATATTTATGTCATGATAAAAATCTCAATCTCAGATGACATTCTTAGATCATATGAGATCGAGATTTTTATCATGGCTAAAAAAGGACATAAATTCGTCAATATGACATCAAATTGACGTTATTTTGACTTTCTTGTCCTCCTTGGGATGTTTATTTTCTATAAATAAGACTTTGATTATAACAAATTTCCTTGTACTTTTTACACTCACTGTATGTGGCATAATTTTGCAATTTTTAACGATTTAGGGATTAATAAGGTAAGATTCATTACCAATTTTATAACGCAAAGCAGGCCGGTATTCATAGTCGATTCTTGCATTTAACACTCGCTTAAGTAAAGTCTTAAGATGTAAGTCAATCAGAGAATATATATGACATTTTGATATAAAGTATAATACAAAAATTCGAAAATGTAACAAAATTACGTGCAATAAAAAGATTTTGTATGATGCGCTTTAATTAATAATATCAAAATTAATGCGGTATTATATTTTTATAATTTTACCTTAATTTTTTTAGATAAAGTAATAAGATAAATCAATTTTTTAAAAATACGATATAGTGAATGCAAAAGTATTTGTACAAAAAAAATTTTTATAAAAAGTCTTATTATAGAAAGTAAACATTAATTAGTAATTTTATATATTGAATACATTTAAAACAACAACCGCTGACTGAGCATTCAGTAAGTTCTTTCATTTGATTAATTTATATTTTAGGATTTAATGGAATATACCAATCAAATAAAAAAATTTATTAATATAAATTCAAGGCTTCGAGCTAAATAATATTTAATAAATCTCCGCTTAGATTACAAAATCATGCTAATGTTATATCTTCACTTAAATTACAAAACACACAAATATTATATTAAAATAAATAACATTTTATAGAAATATACCAAACGTTTTGGCTTAAAAAAGCCTTCCTTAGTGTATAATGCAATCAAATAAGTAATTAAAAAATTAAAAATACATTAGATTAACTTCAATGATAAAAAGTCAGTTATATTGAACAAAATGTCAGGTGTCATTTTCTTACGAGTAGATCGATATAATAAGAGTTGAGAAGACAAGTTTCAGTCACAATTTGTCAGCTAATTCTTCTAATAATTATATATCTCCAAATTCGTCGGTGGATGTCGAGAATTCAGTTTATTACAGACTAACACCCATTAAGAGCTTAATATCATTGTGTATTCTATGATATTCTATGTGCAATTTGATTTGTTCTATATACATATTATTTAGCTCGAACAAAGCCTTGAATTTATATTAATTTTGTAATACATACGAGCATTCAAATCTTATAAAAAGACTCACTCAAAACTCAATAAACGGTTGTCTGAATGCATCTATTGAATATATTCTGTTCTAAATATAAACAAACGAACTTTGCATGTATTTTTGATTTTAGAAGCTAAATTTTTCGATTGTACAAATACTTTTTGAGCATTTAAACAATATAATTTTTAATTTTCGCTTATTTTTCAGATAACATATTTTCTGTAATTAATTCACATCTTTTTGATATGTATAATTTTAAGAAAGTCTACTTTATTTTTTATAAATAAATTGTTAATTACCTAGTAAGAAAGGATCGTCAATTGAGAAACAACAACGTTGAATTCAAAACAAGCAATGATATATCTTCAAGTTAATCAACATAATAAGAATAACGAATTTCCCGACTGCAATATAACATTAAATGTTTCCACGAAAGAAGTTTATTTGTAATATAATATGAAATCAATTAATTTGTTAGATACAATTAAAAATTGAAATTTAATTATTATAAATTTACTTATCTATAATAGGATTAATAAATTTACAGATCTCTTTTTCAATATACAGGGTGTTTGGCGACTACCGCATTTTTTGTCATACGTGGGTAGAACAGCCTATACTGAATCAAAAAGTCCTGTACCATTTTGAGGTGTCAGCA
>NW_017297111.1:8979-10779 GCF_001594075.2 Trachymyrmex cornetzi
TGTATATAACACAATACCATTTAAAGAATTGGATAGTAGTATTCCTTTCAATGATAGTAGTATTCCGCTTTTTTAATTCGTTTATTATATACTAAACGAATTAATCAATTTTAATTCACTGTTCTTTACTATATGAAGTATACTGAATAACAAATAAATGAATTCATTAGATTTAGTAACATAGCAACAATTCATATACTTGAAATTACATACAAATCAATTACATCAATCGATTACAAAACTATGTTCAGATTTATCAAAATATATATCACGCAACTGTTATTTCATCTTTATTGTTTACAGAATATTAATGCTTGGTTTATGCTTCGATCTTAACCCTAAAATCCTAAAATTCAACCAATAGGACTCCCAGTTTTAATTGGTCCTAACTGAAATCTGTATTTCATTGGCTACATTTTAGGATTTTAGGGTTAAGATTGAAACATAAACCAGGCATAAACAAAGTTAAGGTGATACTAAAATTGTCTGTTTTATCGATTCAGGGACTTTTTAAATTTCAAATTCGATAATAGTAACATCTTTGATTCATTTCTTACATTTATATTATATATCATTTTGTTTTATTAAAACCCGAGTAGAAAATTGGATCCGGTCAACCTGACGTATCATGTGGCCCTGATCAGGGAGTTTTCTGGTATGCCCTATTCAGGAACTCCTGATCCGGGCCTGATGAGGGAAAACTCAGGCATGCCCTACTCAAATTTACCCTACTTGTGCCCTACTAAGTAATGCCTGAATTGCGCCCTGTCAAGGTATGCCCGACTTGCACCTGAGTAGGGAATGCGCAGGCAAGACCTAGTAAGAAATGCCTGATTTATGTCCTACTAAGTAATGCCAGAATTGCACCCCATTAAGGAATGCCGACTTGACATCTGAGCAGGGAACGCACAGGCAAGCCCTACTAAGAAATGTCTGACTTATGCCCTACTGAATAATGCCAGAATTGCGCCCTGTCGAGGTATACTGATTTGGCATCTGAGCAGGAAACACGTAGGTATGCCCTATGTAGGAATGCCAGACTTATGCCTTACTAAAAAATAAAATTTTTTTAATTTTTGCCCTTAGACGGGCTACACACGTTCAAGTAAACTTGTGCAAGTTTGTTGAAACGTGTGTGTTGATTTGCGAAAACTATACAGTTTTTTCATATATACGCTCCAATAAGAAGTGTACAAGCGGCTTTCGACGGTCCTAACAAAATCGTTTATTATAATTATATATAAAATTTCATACAATTACATATAATTATGGACATATTTTATATACATTACATATAATTATGTGTAATTGTATATAAAATGTGTCCATATATACAGGGTGAATCAGAGTCGTTGTATCAGCTTTTTACTATATGAGAATTATTGACTGCATGTCTAATCATCGACTTAGCAGTATAGATCCGATGCGTGGATATGCATCGTGTGAATTGTTGATCCAAACGCACAAATAAATGCGTTACTTTTGTAGAGAGAGAGAGAGAGAGAGAGAGAGAGAGAGAGAGAGAGAGAGAGAGAGAGAGCAAAAATACTGATCGCAAAAGTGCAAGCAACGCGAACAGACTTTGTTTCGCTAAAAATCGGTAAAATTTAAGAACGCAGTAATTAAATAGGCCTGCAAAATTGGAGGTGTTGAAAGTTGATTGGGATTTAACTATGTTTTCTTACGTAATTTTCCGCGCTGAATCCGAATCCGGCTGCAGAATTGCTCTACCACGTCGAGATTTCGAGAAATCTTAACCTAAAACAGCCAAATAAGCCATTTTCAGCCATATTTGAAATT
>NW_017297111.1:11020-12577 GCF_001594075.2 Trachymyrmex cornetzi
CCCCTTCCGTAACAGTAACCATAAGCCGTACCGTAAGTATCAGCCAATCAGAATTAAGAATTTAAAAGAGTTCTCGACTGTGATTGGCTAACTCTTACGGTACGTCTTATGGTTACTGTTACGGAAGGTGTGTGCGGCAGCCCTCATGCCTCCGGCACACCAGTGCGATGTTCGTCGCGCGCGACACGCGATATCCAATGAGTACAGCTTTACCAATGTTCTCACTTTAAAGGTATACTCACATTGGATATCGCGTGTCGCGCTGGTGTGCCGGAGCCACAAAGCGTGTGCAGAAAAACAATTCAAAATCGCGAGCTGTTACCACGTGATGTCACGCTGTCACGTCGTGTCATTTCGTTTTTGTTTGTTTGGAAGCATCGACGACGGCATTGCAGTATTCGCAGTCCGCTCTCGTATCGCAAGTCCGGGATTTCTCTTGTGTCAAATTATTAAAAGTGATATTAGTGATAAGCATAAGTGCGATTAAGTACATTAGGAAGATAATTTGGAACCGCGAGCTGTTATCACACGGACGTCACGTCGTCACGTCGTGTCGTGTCGTTTCGTTCGTTTGGAAGCGTCGGCATCGCCATTACAGTATTCGCACTATTCGTGGTCTTCAGTCCGCTCTCTCTTATCGCAAATCCGGGATTTCTCTTATATTAAATTGTAAGACATGAACTAAGTTCCTGCCGTCGGGCTGCGTGTCTCCGCGGCGAGGTTGCTTGTTGATACGAACAACTACGAGACTTCGGTTCAAGTCCCGGTGGAGTGACCGACATTTTTTCTCGGTCCAGCTCTTACAAAATTATTAAAAGTGATATTAATTACCAAGTTATAAAAGTGATAAACATGAGTGCGATTAAACACATTTACAAACTCATACAGTTTATTGGAGAAAAGGAAAAAGATAAATCGGTGGATCTAGTACCTTCAAGCTGGATCAGTTACGACCAAGAATCAGGACATTTAACAACTCTTTTTATGCCACCTCCATATACAACAGTTAGCTCCAAAGTGCTCCATAATATGGTCAAACATTGTTTAACGCCGGACAAAAATTGGCCACAGTTTTCCATTGATATCAAAGGAGAAGTTGGTAAGTCATTGTGATATTTTTTGTTACACACACACACACACACACACACAGTACACACACACACACACATTTATTTATTTACAGAGGAGAAGGTGATATTATGGCCATTGTATATATCATGACTCTTCTTAATATCTTCGCTATTATATCTCTTTCCTATATCTCTCTTTTTTTTGTTAATTTTGTATTCAAGTATTGTTTTTTAAACAAAACCAATTTTTAAAGTCTATTTTTATGGAAGGCCACATTATACCTCTGTTTCTCTTCATGCCATGCAATGTCGCTACATTTTTATTAATAGTGTCCTACATAATAAATATTTCGTAACTTTGAGTTCAGAATCGATTCAACAACACTTTGACGAATGTAATTATTAAATTTTGAACTTAAATATTTCTTATTAATCAAGTTATTATGTAAAATATAACTAGAGCCTTGATGATAATACTCTACCTCCT
>NW_017297111.1:12693-13243 GCF_001594075.2 Trachymyrmex cornetzi
TACACTTATAATATTCAAAACTTCTATATATTTTTTCATATATGTAAAATATATAGTTGTAGTCAAAATACACTTTTATGTACGCTTTTATATACACTTTTATATACTTTATATAATGTTGATTTTATTTATTTAAATTTGTAAATAATGCCTGAATTTTCAATATTTTTTATTACTGAATAATGATTTTCAAGATGAAAATGTTCTTAAAAGAATACAATGAAAGTATACGTATATATATAAATCTTAATTATTCTTTTTTGAATTCTAAAGCATAAGAGGAATATATTTTTAATTTCTTTGTTATTTAAGAATATTTCTTTTATTATCACTTTTTTAAATCAACTTAAAGTTTTAAAATTTAATATTTGGGCTACAAAAATACGAAATTGCCATTTATTCTTACATATTAATTTAGTTTTACAATTAGATTTATGTACTAAAATATTTTTTTAGTAATTCTTTTCGGTAATTTTTTAGGTTGGCTTATTAGTCATCTATTAATTATTTAAGGTTCTTAATGCCCCTTAATTAGCATTTGCATTTCTTT
>NW_017297111.1:14440-19050 GCF_001594075.2 Trachymyrmex cornetzi
AGTTTTTGAACACTTAATACCATTTTTTACACAAAAATTAATACAAACTCTGCTCCATTATTTTCAACAGCAAAAAATCGCCGAGCACGCAAACACAAGTCTAACCTTACCATATGCCTCTCACATAAAAACAACACATGCTATATAGTCAAAACTGTGAACATATGATCGTGACGAGTGTACCAACACAACAACAAAAAAATTTTGAAATTAGAGTGTACAGAGCGCGCGAAATTCAAAAAGTCACCTTACTTTTTGATCACACCTCGTATGTACTCTGTACTATTTTAAATATAGTCATATTTATAAATTTAAAAATATTGTGCTTTTATTAGTTTGAATGCTGTAACTTGATAAGAACATCCAAATCGAGGTTTGGGAATTCGATTACGTGAAACGTCGGACTGTAATCGAGTATAATCATTCAGGCTCGAACAAATGTTCTCATTCAAATCAGACTCAGATGTTCCCTGAAGTGAAATTTAGTAACATTTCGGCTGGCGTATAAAATGACTATATAAAGTATTTAAATCAATATTGAGTAGTCAGTATATCATATTTGAAAGGGCATAAAAAAGAAAGTTTTTAGTTCAATGATCAGGCCAAAGTAAGCAATTCCCAACTAGAGGAATATTCTACACTTTATGATCAGGCCTTAATCACGTTGCCTGATCAGTACCTCACCAGTAGAGCAATATTAAGGCTTACCCTACCACTTCCTGATCAGGCCCAAGTGAGGAATCCTCAACTAGGGCATACCCTACATTCTTTGATCAGACCCTAATCACCTTGCCTGATTGGTGCCTAACCAGTACAGCAAGATTAAGGCATACCCTATCATTTCCTGATTAGGCCCAAGTGAGGATATGCCCAACTAGGGCATATCCTACACTTTCTCATGAGGGCCATTTAATACGTAGCGTTACATTCAATATCAGGGCCCTATTAGGCTGCCAGATCCGTACCTGATCTGAAATAGGGCAAGCCATACGTGGACCTGAAGAGAGCCATGCGAAAATTTCTACTCGGGAATGCATACGTCTGTCCTTATTTTACATATGCCAGCACCATCTATCGCAAAACCGAGCAAATACTGCTACACGGAATTTCGGCTTTGTTAACATTCTAGTCTTTGCAAAGCATCCGTATACACATATTTTCCACTCGGTAAAAATATTTATCTTCTAAACTTTCAATTTTAGTTTTACAATTTTGGTATCATTCGTTCCAATATTGTGACCTCAGTTGCACGCCTATTTTTATGATTGTATTGTAGACTCTAAACTCTTATGTCAAGCAAATAATATATACCTGAAGTGACAGCTGTATGTGAGCAAAAATAAATTAAAAATTTTCTTCAATTTTCTCATGAAATCCAATGCAGCTGAAGTCCTATTTGTGCGTACTTTAAATTATGAAATAAAACTTTTAAAATCCGTAAATCCAATTTAAAGATTTTTCCATGGTGGAACAAGTCTTGTTCCACCATGGATTTTTCATCGAAATGTCGATAAAACAATAACGTCTTTAGCATCATCCTTACATAATATCCGAAGAATACCCGAAGAATACCCGAGAATTCAAATTAAAAATTCATTGTTCACAAATTTTTCAAACAAATCTGAGAGAATGATTTTGTGATCAGCGATACATGAATACGCGCATACGGTGACACGCAACGTGGAATAGCATCCTTAAAAACAGTGAAAAGAAGGAAACCAAATAAGTATAAAGACCCATATTCAGAATGCGCTTACACGATGTTAGCGTTCTAACATGCTATAATTTACGGTATGCATACTGTAGTATTTCAGAGATAAAAGCGCGTTCTGAATACGGATCGAAGTCTGTTTGCCTTACTTACACTTTTTACATTAAACGGCTTCGTTTTCTTTTTTTTTGACGTCCGAATATATAATTATCATGTTTTAAGTGTAAAAGTGTAAGCAAAGTGTAAACAAGATAAACAGACCTAATTATGTTATACCATCAAAATCATTGTTGCATTATACGTTCACTAAATAGATATATTATTAAATTATAGCGATTAAATATCGCTAATAAAAACTAATACAAAACATTCTTGAGATGCTCTTAGTTTTGCTTGCCGAGTTGTTAATTCTCGACTAAATTAATTTTCGATAAATTTATGTGTATATGTGTGCGTATGTTCATATACACGTGTATGTATATAAGCGCACATAATGTAAGCGTGTATATATTCTTACACTGTAAGTTTTGAAAAAAAAATTATAATAATTAACTTAACACTAAATCGTTCCACTTATCAATAAACTTATTGTCCTATCCTCTTACACTTTTAATGACTTTTATGCTCTTACTCTATTATCTTTTGCTTATGCAATAAATAACTTACCACAAAGCTTCTGAAGATAGAACCAATCTTAAAATATACATATTTAACTACATTTGAAAATATTATCCAAATTCATCATTTTATATTTATTATCCACATAATATTAAAAAGAGAGAAAAAAATTTAATTAACATATTTTACTTTTATTCAATCAATCTTATAATAAATCATGATACGATCTTTTTTTAAACAAAATGCAATTAATAGATGAATATATATTTTTTTCTGATTAAAATACAATTTATAGCAGAGCCTTCCAACATAAACACGACATGCATTAAACGTTGTGAAACCTCTTTACCTGTTTACCCTTATTAAATTTTTGACCTAAAAAGACAGATCACAGTACTATACTACGATACTGCAATCGCATCAATCATAGATTAGAAAGGAAAAAAAAAATAAGATTACATAATGTAAAAGGCATACCGTGCTCGAATTGAAAGACTCTGATTTATAGATAGCAAATCATATACATTTCTGAAACATTTTTTCTTTATAATCTACTACATACTTATAAATATCTAAAGTCAGAGGAATGCAAAACGTGAACATTTATACATATATGAAAATAAAACAATAAATTATATAAGGTGTTTGATAAGTTTCGACAAAGCGCTCGCATGTAAATAAAGTGGATTAAACTGAGTTAAACAATCCTGTATTATTTTGCAATTTCCGTAATAGTTAACAAAATATTATTTAACACATCCTTTTATTTCAACATATTGGCCTTTTTCCACAAAGACTTCGTGTTCATAATTTGTTATTTGTACAACCAGTTTGTGTGTACCGTCTGTAATCGAGCCATTACCAATATTTTTAAAACGATTTGAGTGAACATTGAAATTTGTTTTAATGTACTCATGTATTACTGATAATAAGAGTCTTCACGATGTATAAATTACAAAAATATGTCATACAATGATACAATTTATATTTTAATGACAAAAATTAAACAAAAATTGCCAATATTGGTCTTCAATAATTTTTTAATCAAATCCAAATTTTACAGAAAAATTGCAAGAGACAAAATTTGTTTATTTTCTTCTCATAGAACTTCTAAAAATTTTTCCAAAATTTTTTATCAACTTTTTAGTATTGCATTTTCTTATTTGCAACTATTTTTATTAACATAAAAAAATACAATATTCAAAAACAAAAATTCTAGAAAAATTCTGAATAAATTCTCAAAACTTTATAAGAACATAAATTATTTTTGCCCCTATTTTTTTGTAAAATTGATAGCATTTGAGTAAAAAATTATTGAAAACCAATATTCAACAACTTTTAGCAATTAACTATCTTGTTAACTATTGCGAAAATTGCAAAATGGTAGATTTCGACTCAATTTAGCAAATCATATACATTTGCGAAACATTTTTTTTCTTTATAATGTATTCATACTTATAGATATCTAAAGTCAGAGAAATGCAAAACGTGAACATTTATACAGAGTGTAACTAAAAAAAGGTATATGTAGCATACCATTAGATACAGGACAAGAATCCAAGTAGAAATGTTCTGAGTCATTTTTTGATCGGAACTTTCGGTTTGTTGTCATACAATGTTAAAGTTAGCAAATTAGCGCCCGAGTATACAAGGAATACAGTTACGTGGCAAGGCGGACTGGAGTTGATGAATTCGAGGCGGGAGAAGAACGACGGTGAGCAGCGAAGCAGTTGTAATTATAAATCTCTCTTTCTAAGTTTAGGGGGAGAGAGAGAGAGGAGAAAAGAGGAGAGGAATGGAGAGGAGAGGAGAGGAGAGGAATGGAGGGGAGAGGAGAGGAGAGGAGAGGGGAGAGGAGTGGAGAGGAGAAGAGAGGAATGGAGAGGAGAGGAATGGAGAGGAGAGGGGAGAGGAGTGGAGAAGAGAGGAGAGGAGAGGAGAGGAATGGAGAGGAGAGGAGAGGAGGAAAGGAGTGGACAGGAGAGGGAAGAGGAGAGGAGAGAAGAGTGGAGAGGAGAGGAGGAGTGGAGAGGAATGGAGAGGAGAGGAAAGGAGAGGAATGGAGAGGAGAGGAGAGTGGAGAGGAGAGGAGAGGAGAGGAGAGGAGAGAAGAGTGGAGAGGAGAGGAAAGGAGAGGAGAGAAGTGGAGAGGAGAAGAGGAGAGAGAGAATTACAACTGCTTCGCTACTCACCGTCGCTCTTCTCCCACTTCGAATTTGTCAACTCCACTCCGCCTTACCACCTCCCTGTATTCCTTCTATACTCG
Source organism: Trachymyrmex cornetzi (assembly GCF_001594075.2). NCBI lineage: Eukaryota > Metazoa > Arthropoda > Insecta > Hymenoptera > Formicidae > Trachymyrmex > Trachymyrmex cornetzi. The sequence continues at coordinate 19,036 of NW_017297111.1, forward strand.
GGCGCTATTTCGCTA
>NW_017297112.1:0-208 GCF_001594075.2 Trachymyrmex cornetzi
CCCCCGCGGCGGCTCAGTGAATCAAGGGTTGGCACGTGGACGCCAGCTCCTTAGGAGAACTATCCGACCAGCGGATCATCCGAATGGAGCTGGTGCCCACGCCCGCGGAGCTGCAAATCAGGCACCGCCGCCAAAAAGAGGAGCATCGATGGGCCCTCAGGAAATTGGACCCCGACGCCCTCGAGGTCAGTCTGCTCTCCTCCACCTG
>NW_017297113.1:0-2473 GCF_001594075.2 Trachymyrmex cornetzi
CTCGCTGCTATTGGTGTATTTTTCTAGATCATCCAATAGCAGCGAGCGCTCACGGATCCGCTCCACAACAGTTGAGTCTGCTGAACGCGATCATTGTAAAACAAAACGTGTGGCATATTCCCCACATTGGCGTATTACCCGCACTTACCCTATATCAGTTTTTCATGAAGAGTTCCTCAACCTTTACAAGGGCAGTGGAACGAAGTACTACGTTTTTTTCTTCAAACATTTAATGATTCTTAATATTTAACTAATTAATATGCATATTGGTATAACTTATACTTCCGAAAATTTGAACTAATCATTTTCTGTAATATTTTCTAGTCATTTTTTCATCACTTAAGAATATATATTTTTAGTTATAAACAAATTGAAATAAAAAACGCAATTTAATAAAAAATATTGTTCATATTACGCATATTGCAGATTTTTAGTACTGGCAGTATATACTGAAACACGGTTTTACTTTCATCATGGAAACCCTATTTTGGAGACTCGACTTAAAAAAAAAACCATTTTAATGGAACAGTTATAAAAGATCACATAACATTATGCCTTTTATGCGTCGTCTACAATACACGGAGTAAAAAGTAAGAATAACAAATTAATCAATAACAGTCGACTGTGAAAATTATAGTCGATTGCAATTTCTTACTTTTTCTTCTTATTTCGGGTATTATAGACGGCGCATTAGCCTACACAGTATAGTTCTTACTTACGAGAAAATAAATCTCGCTGTCTCCATCTATCGACAATATCTATTACATAGACGCTATTCTAGAATGTAAAGAAAAACCGAATAGAATAGAATAAAAGGCACAACATTGTGAATTTTTTGAAACATCTAATAATGAAATAATGATGAAATAATGTCTTGAAGACGAGCCTCCAAAATTGGAACCAAAATAAAGGTGAATAAAGTGTTTTGATAATATAATTTGGTCGAATAGTATAATTCGATATAATTATTAATAACTTAACAATTTAACATGCTAAGAATGAATTTATAAAAGCATATAGAATAAAAACAAAAAGTGATAGTTTTTTTGTAAAAAACATATAGGTACAATATTAAAATGGTAATTCCTTACAAGACAGCATATCTATTTCAAGTAAGTATATACTTCTGAGACTTTCTTTATGAGAAGAAATAATCAATTATCGGCACAATTAGACAATTACATTGTGATTGCAAGAGCAATTTTATTAAAATAATATTCTAATAATCTTTTATATCTACAGAATTTTCTCTTGTTAAACATAATTCCAAATCGTAGATTTGCACTTTGAAAAGTGTTTTCATCACGAGTATTATATTTTATGTTTCTATCATTACACGTAACACAGATAGATACGAAATAGAAGTTTTAAGGATACTCATATATGTTGCCAGGTTTACCACAATGAAATTTCCAGCCAGCAGCTTGGCGGGAGATCGTGTTCTCATAATGATGAAGATTAAATTTCTCGCCAACTTTGTAGGAAGATCGAACCAATTGCTTTGATAAATGAAAAATCCAACTTCTTCCATTTGGGACTTCAAGTGATCGCCGACGAAACTATATATGGACAACTGCGTTAAGAAGGTACACAATACCATAACGCTTTTCCCCATAACAACAACGTTATGTGTTTTTAATGCTAAAATAAATTGAAAACCTGAAAAATTATTTATCTGCTTAAGATTCTTGTGACATACATATTTTGAATAACTTTATAATATTATAAATATAATATTTACCCATTATACACAACAGAATGCTGCTAATAAATAACTGTGTTAGCAAAACTATACTGATCGATTCGGTCAATTCCTTGGCCAATTCCATCAGATAGTTATGCCTCCGAATTAGATTATTGAAACGATCGTACACTTGCGGACTGGAGACAACAAAGTTGACGAAATTGGCTTTTAAAATTTTTACTTGGCCGCACATATGCAATGTAATATTGAGAAACAAAGAATCATTACCTTTATAGAAAAAAAAAGAAATATAATGATATAAATTTCATTTTATTAATATAATAAAAAATTACAGAGTAAGACACGGGAACCTTACAATTTTCAAAATGAAATAACACTACAAAATATACTTTAAATATTAATTACTTTAATATAACTATGAAAAATAGAATGCTATTTGAGTATTGGTCAAAGTAGTTCCATCAATTTTTTAATATGATTGGCTCTTGCCTTTAGTTATTTGCCAGATCTAAATGTATTTTCTGTTATTTCACAACTTATTAATATTTACGTTATATTTTACATTATTATATTATTTTAAAAATTGTAAAGTTCCCGTAGCCTATACAGGGTGGACCATCTGAAGTGATCCAGTCAAATATCTCGAAAACTAGTAGGGATAGAGAAAAATGTTTCGTATGAAAAGTTTAGGGTTACACGGGGGAAGTATGGTACTGACCTTGAAAAATCCTTGGAAGGTCATTTTGAAGGTCATTCAGGGGTCACGAT
>NW_017297113.1:4200-8426 GCF_001594075.2 Trachymyrmex cornetzi
GTATATATACCCAACAATATTTTATTAAATTCTTTGTATTAACTTTATCTACAGAATTACATCTTGTTTTTATGTATTACGTATAATTATAAATATATTTTTTGCTGTTATGTTTTTCTTTAAAACTTTTACAGTGAATCTTTATAATTAGCAATAAACAATTAATAATTGCTTCAATAAAGTTAATAAAATATTCGGATACAATTTTATGTTCACATTTCTGGCATATTTTAAATAAAATTACATGATCGAAAGATGTACAAAAACATATGTATTAAACAACAAATAGATACTACCGTGATTACAGGTACACGTAAGTACTAGCACAATAAACTCGAAGATACAGATAATTTCATACATGCTCCTTGGCACATGCAAATATTCTAACGCGCATCTTGACGGCATTGGATAGTCCAATACTACGTCTTCATTTGTTCTGTTGATCTGGATATCTTGATCATCAACCAGATCTTCACCAAGAAGAGGTATTAGGGAATATATCGTCACACTAATGTAAGAGAAACACACCATGAAGCAAGAGAGAATTCTTCCAATAAAAGCGTGTTTTCGCATGATGGCACGGTACTCTGTGTTTTTAATTGTCAAATAATCATTCCGGGCAGAACTGTAATTGTTAGTTAAGTTTTTCGCGTAAATACGGAAACATATAGTCTTTAACACTCCGAGTACACCGCAACAGGCTAACATGAGACCGTCTATATTCTGCTCCGTGTTAGTACAGCCCATGTGAAACTCCATGGAAGGCAAGATCACTATTATGCTCTGTTGATATGCGTAAATGGTATATTTTTACAATCGAACAGTTTCTATGTCTAGGAAAAATATGCCCCAATTCCAGATCGACGGATCTTTGAAAATATTAAAATTTAATTATACTATAATTTTTAGAATTGATGTAAATAAGCTTCCATTTTAGCTCTTTACGTATATGGTATGTAAAAATAGATTAGATTTATCTGAACTAATTTAAATATACAAAATTGAACACTATATAACTTTAATGTTAAAGTATTTACAAGAGAAAGTTATTATACAATGGATAATATAATGGTTATATAAATTTTTGCGTGCTATACAGAATAATTTAATAGAAATAATATCAATGATAATCTTTCTTTAATTTTATATGTAAATTTTATTCTTCTAATTCATTTTCTATGTATGAGATCTATTCTTTTTGATACGATATTACCGAAGTTGTTACATCAATGCGATTCTTCAATACAAATGACGAAGTCACAAAGTAAGTAACATAACACATCTCTAGAATTTCTTAGAAATAGTTATGTTACCCTTCAGATTTACAAGAAATAAACCGTCCTAAGTAGTAATATCTTCATTAAACAACGGTCAGTGATTTGTGTGTCTATGATATTCTCTATCAATGACTTATTACTTCTGGAAAAAAAATCGATTTTTTCCTGAAAAAACACAATTTTGCTACGTCATCACTAATAAGATATCTATCGCTTAAAAATCCAAACACTTGATATTGTTATCGATATCAATGAAGTTTTATTTTAATTATTGTGATGTTAACGTAAAAGTTCTACGTATCGGGACAAAAATCGTCGAAACTGAGACAATACCATACAACAAGTGACCAAGACACATCGTATCAGGGAATAGATGTTATAAACTTGAAGTGGCCAAATGCCGAGGGGCCACGTTAACAGTTTGAAGGGAGTCATTGCATATGCGATGTCGTTCTTCCATCGTTCACTTGCCATCAGGACGTAATAACTGTAACTGATGCCAATAACCAATAATGTACCCGGTACATCGACACAACGCAGGCATTACCGTTCATTTTTTATTCAACTTGAAACATATACACGCTTATCGACCTCTCTTCGCTGTCTTAACGCATTGTCAGAAATTGCGCGATATTATGCTTTTACATCAAATTGTTTTTGAAGAACTTACGTAACTATTTCTTCTAAGTTGTTATGAACATTGAACTATATCCTTTTCTGCGTGGAGATACCGACAGACCATTTAATTGAACAATTCAGTCACTACGTTACTCTCTGTGTAGATCTATTTCAGTTTCGCAATGCAGACGCAACAATGTCGATCGAATTTTATGAATTTTCCCTTTCATAAGTGATATGACGGGTGAGTCATACATGTCTCGTTTTTATTTCGTAAGTCAGAAAGTAAAAAGGAAAAATTAAAATTTTCGAAACTTTAACTAAATGTATTTATGATTCTAACAGTATTTATTGAACAATCATAATTTATAATATAGAAAAATAAGAAGCCGAGACTTTCAGAATATTTTTAAATCTATTAAGATTTTTAATATAGAATTTATCTACTTATACGAACGGATTCTAGTGTACGAACGATTATAAAATATTTAATCTCGTAAAATGCTTGTAGGCGAATCATACATTCACTTAAATAAATCGCATGAGAAATTGCATTTTTGAAGACAGAATTTCTTTCTGTATAAGAACAGCGAATATAGTTGTATATGAACATGCGTACCATTATGTTTTAAAAAAAATTATACATTTTGTGACAAAAAAGATTCTCAATTTACTAACGACAAATTAAGCTGTAATTCTGAAAAATACTTAATATTTAATTATCTATTTTTGAAACAATTAATCTTATTATTGAAATAAGAAAAATTAAAAATTTATAGGTTCCTTAAATTAATACACTCAAAAAATAACGACAAACTACAAATGGGGGTTAAGAGTCAGCGCTGGATATTATATTGCGCAATGCTAACTAATACCTATTAATGTGTCACAAATACAATTTTGTACGTTTCGGATCACTATTTGAGCCATCCTCAGCAATAAAAAATTACTGCTAATCGCACTATAAAACCTGCCGAACTGCGTCTCGCACAATCGTAATTCCGACATCCAATAATGCAGTGAAAATGTTGTAAGAGACAACCATCTTCGACGTAGTGTAATGTTGTGCCAACCAGTTGCTTAGCTGAGTGGAGTAGATAGTGGGACCCGAGTTAATAATTGCAACGAGATATCTTTATAATGTGAGAATTCTGAATTCTGAGAGAAATTATAATAAGCGAATAATGTCGAAGATGCTCTATATAAATCGTCAATCCAATGGTCTTAACATGCAAACTGACACTGAGGCTTGAAATCATGGATACATAGAAATTCTCAATAAGTTATAATATGTTTATTTTTATCACTGACCGATATACTTTGTTCACGCGACACGTCTCTTTTTGTGTTTAACGGGTATTATGTGACTAACATCAAAACGAACATGACTCTCTTTTATGTTACTTAAATTATTTTTCAATCTAACTTTGACATGGTGATTTTTAAATTCGTTGTAATAGATTGACGATGCTTGGATCCGCTTGCGATCGTTGTTGGAGATGAGATGAGTTTCTAACTAGCGTACATTAATTACGCAAATTAATAATTATCTATTCAAAAATATTTTGTTGCAATTATTAACTTAAGTTCCACTATCTATTCCACTCAGCTAAGCAACTGGTTGGAACAATATGAGACTATGTTGAAGATGGTTGTCCTCACCTCATTTCTGCTGCAACTGCATTATCGGAGGTCGGAACTACGATTGTGCGAGACGCATTTTTTATAGTGCGGTTAGCGGTAATTTTTTATTGCTGGGGATGGCTCAAATAGTAACCCAAAACGTACAAAATCGAATTTGTGACACATTAATGGGTATTAGTTAGTATTGCGCAATACAATATCCAGCGCTGACTCCTAACGCTCATTTGTAGTTTACCGTTATCTTTTGATCTTAACAAAATTACCTTTTTAAAAAAAGGTAAAAAAAAGGTGCCAAGTGTTCATGTACCTTCCATAAAAAACTGTACTTTACATAAACTAAAAAAAAAACCGTTACATAAATAATATAATTCAAGTGGTAATATTTTGTTAACTTTTTATTATAAATTACCCCTCAGTAGTACGTATGCATGTATAAAAAAAAAATGAAATCAAATCTTTAAATTACGCCAATTGCAAAAAGAATATATAATTTCTTGCAACATATAACACATACTATTGTATTTTGTAAATTGCGAAAAGAACATATTTTATTGCAACATATAAACATTTAATTAACGAGACAAAATATGATACGTAGCTTTATCTTTCTATTCAAGAGTCTTTTATATTTGCAATGGAATACAACATTTAATCTCAAAAAATTAAAGACGAAGCATCACAAAATGA
>NW_017297113.1:8640-9334 GCF_001594075.2 Trachymyrmex cornetzi
CACACACACACAATTAAGATTATAATTAATTTTAAATCTACTTTTAATTTTAACTTAAAACCGCATGTCTTACAAATCTGAAATCATTATTCTAGTCTTATACGCTTTTACAATATATAACGCACACAATACAAATACTTATTCTACGAGTATAATAAATCTAAACCGCATACCTATCTAAATCTGGTCGCACATATGAACACGCTGCATATTATTAATTCTCTTTCTTAAATCTCTTCATTACTTTTCATATTTGGTATTTTTAATTATTTGCTCGTACACACACACACACACACACACACACACACACACACACACACACACACATACACACAATATATTGTTAGTCCACCTCATTTTCTTTCTTAAATCTGTTCATTATTTTTTTTATTCGATATCATTTGATGATCATTTTATTATATTTTGAGGTCTAGCAGAGCGCCAAGTTTTTTTACATAAAAAATTTTATTTTCATAAAATTTTCTCATTTTGTGATGCTTCGTCTTTAATTTTTTGAGATTAAATGTTGTATTCCATTGCAAATATATAAAAGACTTTTGAATAAAAAGATAAAGCTACGTATCATATTTTGTCTCGTTAATTAAATGTTATATGTTGCAATAAAATATATGTTCTTTTCGCAATTTACAAAATACAATAGTATGTGTTATATGTTGCAAGAAATTATATATTC
>NW_017297113.1:10001-10288 GCF_001594075.2 Trachymyrmex cornetzi
GCATCTCGTTTAATACCAGTCGAAAAATACTCCCCTAGATATTTTCGTATTGCGTAGGTACTCAAATTAAGTACATTTTCCGTTTTCATCGATGCGTTAATATATTTGAAACATTTAGTTTATCAGAATTAAATAATTGTTATCTAATAATAATAATACTTAAATGAAATAAACATTGTAATGTAGCATTGGCAAAGCATGAAACTTTGTCAGTGTTTTGAAAACCACGTATAACCCAAGAAGTAGTACTTTGTCGAACTTTTTGATCTGACCGTTGAACGGAAGTT
>NW_017297113.1:10367-10734 GCF_001594075.2 Trachymyrmex cornetzi
GGTTTATGTAGTCGTTTAGCCGATTATATTCAATAATTGCTTCTTCACTAGTTATTATTGATAAAGAATCATGATTAATCAAATACACATTAAGGTTCACTTTCGTTACTAATTTTACTTTAATTTTATATTAAAATTAGAATTTTATGAAGGCATTGTGAACAGCAGCTTAACGGACAAAACGCTTTATGTATATATATGTTACACGTATGACTGAAAAAATTTGAAAAGCTGAAATGATCCCTTTTTGGGAAACGATCTCCAGATCTCGGTAGGTATCGGCTGCACCAATTTTATTCGGACTGATGGCAATCGAAAGATACCGACGACATATAATAAAAGTGTTTTTAGATCTTTAATTGCGGCT
>NW_017297113.1:10784-11099 GCF_001594075.2 Trachymyrmex cornetzi
GCTTAACGTGTGAACGTCATTGCGTATATGTTCATGCCGTTACCAATTCGCGAGGCTATAAACGGCATGAATATATACGTAATGATGTTCACACATCAAACGGCCTGTTTTATATTTTTATACACTTTTAATTTTAAAGTAACTTATTAAAGTATTAAAGTAACTATACAGTGAAATGTCGATACATAATACATTGTGCCAATGAAACTATAGATAAATAAGTCGGTAAATGACAGCAATAAACGAGTGCCATCTACCGTCGAAAATATGAAAAGGAGATGACTTTTTGAGGAGACGTATCTTACAGGAAATTTT
>NW_017297113.1:11395-43606 GCF_001594075.2 Trachymyrmex cornetzi
CTACCGTGTCTCTTGATTATATTAATCTTATTATAATACTTTTTTAAATGATTAATTGAACGTGAAACGAGCACAATATATTAAAGAATTATTATTAGAAAAAAAGAAATATATAGTTTGTATTAAATTCATATTTTCTATTAAACATATAAGCAAAGTGTGGAGGATTAGTTGAGCGTCATCAAAATGACTACATCAACAATGTCTTTGGCTAGATTTAAAAGCAAACAGTACCTCTTGATTAGCATAACTATTTCAGTTTGTTTCCAATATTCCGTTTTTCCTAAGTCCTTTCGTGGAACAGCAAGAACTTTATATGTACAGGTTGAGCACTTCCAATTGACCACAGAAATATATGTAAACACCGAAGAGGAAACATCGGTGCCAACATTCTCCGTAGATGTGCTGATTAACTAAAAAAAATATATATATATTAAAGAATACATGTATCGTAGGAAATAATCTAAGCATTGAACAGATCCCATGAGGCAGTTCCATACGCATCTCTTTTTCATATTTGGAGTTAATATATAATGTTTTATGAAGAAGGCGACGTCGCAATGGATAGAAATGACCTAATCATTGGTACAATAATAAAATATGTGGAATTATCTGAAAGAAGAACAAATTTGCCCTTATGTTATATAAACTATCATAACAGTATGTCGTCATAAAATAAATATGAAGAAGTATATAAGATATATTCAAAGAATACATGTATATTTTTATTAGAAAGTTTTATTTGGTTTATAAACAACAGTTCACGGAATTAATAATTATTCTATCTCAAGGACGAGAAAATATAAGTAGTGAAACTTACATTAAACATGTACCAATTTATACACAAAGGTGAGTGTTTATATGTCTATCTTTCAAAGTAAAAAGAATCTTTTTGTATGCTCGCTTGTGTCCAAAAAACATAATATATACTTCACATGTTAGAGAAAATAATGTATTATAATAAATAAGACAATTTTACTTTTAATTAAATAACTTTCGCTTGCATAAAACCCTGCAATTTATATTTTCAGAAACAACAATTTAAATAATTGATAACACATTTTGACGATTAGATTAATCTGCGATCCATAAAATACAGCGCGTAATTTTACAAAGTTTCTACTATGATCGAACTGTCATGAGCCTAATAGCCACATTACTCGCCAGAAAGAAAATTTTTGCAATATTTTTTTATTCTACGGTTTGCATGACGCTATACACAGCATACATTAAGGGTTACGGTGTCATCGAGCGTAAGCAGCAGCTAACGCAGGACACATTTTCATTCATTACTTATCGATCGGAACGTATTTCGCTATGCACCCTAACGTTGGATATTTCTGTAGCTTTGCGAACTATTGCACATGGCCGGAAGTGACTAATCGTCACAGGTAATTTAAAGAGCTCTAACACGTGTCATTGATCTAATAGCTTACTGATGAAGCATATGTCAGTTTTTCATGTAGAGTCCCTGTGACCTTTGCAAGAGCAGTGGAACGAAGTACTATATATCTTTTTTTCTTCAAACTTTTTAATGATTCTTAATATTTAACTAATTAATATGCACGTTGATATAATTTATACTTCCGAAAATTTGAATTTATACACTTTTCTGTTATGTTTTCTATTCATATTTTCATCAATTAAAAATATATATTTATATAGTTATAAACAAATTCAAACCAAAAACGCAATTTAATAAAAAATATTGTTCATATTACGTATACTACAGATTTTCAATACTGACAGTGTATATCGAAACACGGTTTTACTTTCATCATGGGAACCCTATTTTGGAAATTCGATTTAAAAAAAAATCATTTCACTGGAACAGTGATGAACGATCACATAACACTACGCCTTTGATGCGTCGTCTACATTGTCTACAATATACGGAGTAAGAAATAAGAGTAAGAAATTAACCAATAACAGCCGAATATGAAAATTATAGTCGATGTGACTGGACAATTTCTTACTTTTATTTCTTATTCCGTGTATTGTAGACGACGCATTAGCCTACACTGTATGGTTCTTACTAACAAGAAAGTAAATCCCGCTGTATCCATATATCGGCATTATCTATTACATGGACGCTATTCTACAAAGTAAAGAAAAATTGTATAGAATAGAATAAAAGGCATAACATAATGAATTTTTTGAAACACCAAATAATGAAACAATGATGAAATAATGCCTTGATGATGAGCCTGCAAAATTGGGCTCCAAAATAAAGGTGAATAAAATGTTTTGATAGTATAATTTCGTCGATTAGTATAATTTAGTATAGTTACTGCTAACTTACCAATATAACATAATAAGAATGAATTTACAAAAATATAGAATAAAAACAAAAAGTGACTTTTTTTTAAAAGCATATAGGTTCAATATTAAAGTGGTAATTCCTTACAAGACAGCATATCTTTTTCAAGTAAGTATATATTTCTGAGATTTTCTTTACGAGAAGAAATAATCGATTTTCGGCACAATTAGACGATTACATTGTGATTGTAAGGGCAATTTTATAAAAATAATGTTCTAATAATCTTTTATTTTTAAAGAATTTTCTCTTGTCAAACATAATTCCAAATCGTAGAGTTGTACTTTGTAATGCGTTTTCATTACGAGTGTTATATTTTATGTTTCTATCATTACACGTAACAGAGATAGATACGAAATAGAAGTTTTCAGGATACTCATATATGTTGACAGGTTTACCACAACAAAATTTCCAGCCAGCAGCTTGGCGGGAGATCGTGTTCTCATAATAATGAAGATTAAATTTCTCGCCAACTTCGTCGGAAAATCGTACCAACTGCTTTGATAAATGAAAAGTCCAATTTCTTCCATTTGGGACTTCAAGTGATCGCCGACAAAACTATATATGGACAATTGCGTTAGGGAAGTACACAGTACCAAAGCGCTTTTCCCTATAACAACAACGTTGTGTGCTTTTAATGCTAAGATAAATTGGAACCCTGAAAAATTATTTATCTGCTTAAGATTCTTGTAACATACATATTTTGATAAATTTTATAATGTTATAAAAACAATATTTACCCATGATACACAACAAGATGCTGCTAATAAATAATTGCGTTAGCAAAACTACACTGATCGTTTCGGTCAATTCCTTGGCTAATTCCATTAGATAGTTATGTCTCTTAATTAGATCGTTGAAACGGTCGTAGAATTGCGGACTTGAGACAACAAAGTTGACGAAATCGGCTTTTAGTATTTTTACTTGGCCGCACAAATGCAATGTAATATTGAGAAACAAAGAATCATTACCTTTATAGAAAGGAAAAAAAGGAAATACAATGGTATAAATTTTATTCCATTAATATAATAAAATATACACATACAGAGTAAGTCACGGAAATCTACATTTTTCAAAATAAAGTAACATTACATAACATAATTTAAATATTAATTGCTTTTTATATAACTATAAAAAATAGAATGCTATTTGAGTATTGGACAAAACAGTTCTGTCAGTTCTTTAATATGATTGGTTTCTGCCTTTAGATCTTTGCTAGATCTTAATGTAGAATCCAATCGAAATAAAACATTCTATTTTCTGTAGTTATACAACAAGAAATTAACACTTAAGTTATATTTTATATTATTACTTATATTAAAAATTGTAAAGTCCTGTAGCCTATATACTCTATAATAGTTTATTAAATTATTTGTATTATCTTTATCTACACACACACAAGAATTACATTTTGTTTTTACGTGTAACGTTTTTATTAAAATATTTTCTACTTTTATGTTATTCCCTAGAACTTTTAGAGTGAATCTTTATTATTAGCAATAAACAATTAATAATTACTTCAATAAAGTTAATAAAATATTTGGATACAATTTTATGTTCAGAATTCTGGCATATTTTAAATAACATTTCATGATGGAAAAATGTAAAGAAACATATATATTAAACAACAAATAGATATTACCGTGATTACAGGTAGACGTAAGTATTAGCACAATAAACTCGAAGATACAGATAAATTCATACATGCTCCTTGGGACATGCAAATATTCTAACGCGCATCTTGACGGCATTGGATAGTCCAATACTATGTCTTCATTTGTTCTATTGATCTGGATATCTTGATCATCAACCAGATCTTCCCCAAGAAGAGGTATTAGCGAATATATTACCACACTAATGTAAGCGAAACACACCATGAAACAGGAGAGAATTCTTCCCATAAAAGCGTGTTTCCGCATGATGGCACGGTACTCTGCATTTTTAATTGTCAAATAATCATTCCTGGCAGAACTGTAATTGTCAGTTAAATTTTTTGCGTAAATACGGAAACATATAATCTTGAACACTCCGAGTAGACCGCAACAGGCTAACATGAGACTGTCTATATTCTGCTCCGTGTTAGTACAACCCATGTGAAACTCCATGGAAGGCAAGATCACTATTGTGCTCTGTTGATTTGGGTAAAAGGTATAATTTCTCAATTAAACAGCTTTTGTGTCTACTAAAAATATGGCCCAATTCCAAATCGACGGGTCATCGAAAATATTAAAGTTTAAATATGACATCAAACTTTTAAAATGGGAATAAATAAGCTTCCATTTTAGCTCTGTATGTATTTATAAATACATTAGGATTATCTGAACTAATATAAAGATATGCAAAATTGAGCACTTTATAATTTTAATATTAACATATTTACCAGGGACAGTCATTATACAATGGATAATATAATGGTTATATATAAATATTTTCGTACTATAAATAAAAATTTAATGGAAATAATATCAATGAAAAACTTTCGTTAACTTTATATGTAAATTTTATTCATCTAATTTATTTTCTGTGTATGCGATCTATTCTTTTTGATACGATATTATACCAAAGATGTTACATCAATGCGATTCTTAAATACAAATAACGAAGTCACAAAATAAATGACATAACACATCTATAGAATTTCTTAGAAATAGTTGTGCTACCCTTCACATAAACAAGAAATAAACCGTAAGTTCTAAGTAGAAATATCTTCATTGAACAACAGTTAATGATTTGTGTGGCTATGATATTCTCTATCAATGACTTATTACTTCTGAAAAACAAACTCGTATTTTTCCTGAAAAAAACACAATTTCGCTACGTCATCACTAATAGGACATCTATCGTTTAAAAATTTAAACACTTGCTATTGTTATCTATATCAATAAAGTTTTATTTCAAATATTGTGATGTTAACGTAAAAATTCTATCTACGTGTCGTGACAAGAATCATCGAAACTGAGACAATACCAGGCAACAAGTGACCAAGACACATCGTATCAGCGAATAGATGTCATAAACTTGAAGTGGCCAAAGGCCGATCGGCCACGTTAACAGTTTGAAGGGGGTCATCGCATATGCGACATCGTTCTTCCATTGCAGACTTGCCATCAGGTCGACGTAATGACTGTAACTGATGCCAATGACCAATAATGTGCCCGGTACATCGCAGGCATTTCCATTCATTTTTTATTCAACTTGAAACATATACCTGCTTATCAACCTATCTTCACTGTCTTATCGCATTATCAGAAAGTGCAGGATGTTATGCTCTTACGCCAAATTGTTTTTGAAGAATTTACGTAACCATTTCTTCTAAATTGTTGCGAACTATATCCTGTTCTGTATGGAGAAACTGACATATCGTTTACTTGAACAGTTCAGTCACTACGTTACTCTCTGTGTAGTTTTATTTCAGTTTCGCAATGCAGATGCAACGATGTCGATCGAATTTTATGAATTTTTCCGTTCAAAAGTGATATAACAGGTGAGCCACACATCTCGTTTTTATTTCGCAAGACAGAAAATAAAAAGCAAAAGTTAAAATATATAATCTCGCAAAATGTTTGTAGGCAAATCATACCATTTACTTAAATAAATCGCACGAGAAATTGCATTTTTGAGGACAGAGTTTCTTTCTGTATAAGAAGCTGATATAGTTGTATAAAAACATGCGTATTGTTATAATGTATTAAAAGAGTTTATACGTTTTGTGACTAAAAAAAAATTTACAATTAATTAACGACAAATTAAGCTGTAATTCTGAAAAATACTTGATGTTTAACTATCTATTTTTGCAACAAATAATCTTATTATTATTCTTTTTTAAATGATTGATTAGACATAAAACGAGCACAATATGATAAGGAATTATCATTGGAAAACAAGAAATATATAGTTTGTATTAAATTCGTATTTTCTATTAAACATATAAGTGAAGCGTAGAGGATTTGTTGAGCGTCATCAAAATGACTACATCGACAATTTTTTACATGTCTTTGGCTAGATTTAAAAGCAAACAGTATCTCTCAATTAGTATAACTATTTCAGTTTGTTTCTAATATCTGTTTTTCCTGAATCTCTCCGTGGAACAGCAATAGCTCTATGTACAGGCTGAGCTCTTCTAATTGACCACAGAGATGCATACAAACACCGAAGAGGAAACATCGATGCCAACATTCTTCATAGATGTGCTGATTAACTAAAAAGAAAAAAAAATATATATATATTAAAGAGTACATATATCGTAGCAAATGATCTAAGCTTTGAACGAACAGATCATCTCTTGAGGCAGTTCCATGCGCATCTCTTTTTCAGATTTGGAGTAGATATGATGTTTTATGAAGAAGGCGACGTCGCAAAAGATAGAAATGACCTAATCATTGGTATAATAATAAAATATTTGGAATTATCTGAAAGAAGAACAAATTTGCCCCTACATTATATAAACTACCATAACGGTATGTCGTCATAAAATAAATATGGAGAAGTTTATAAGATATATTCAAATAATACATGTATATTTTTATTAGAAAATTTTACTGGGTTATATGTACGTATAAACAACAGTTCACAGAATTAATAATTATTCTGAAGAGGAAGAGAAAATATAAGTACTGAAACTTACAATAAACATATAATAATTTATACACAAAGGTGGGTGTTTATATACCTATCTTTCAAAAGAAAAATTATCTTTTTTATGCTGGATTAAATATAAATTACCTATTGCAAAAAAAAACATAAATGTACTTCACATGTTAGAGAAAATAAATTATTAATAAATAAGACAATTTTACTTTTAATTAAATAACTTTCGCTTGCATAAAACCCTGCAATTTATATTTTCAGAAACACAATTTAGATCATTGATAACACATTTTGACGATTAGATTAATCTGCAATCTATAAAAAGCAATGCGCAATTTTACAAAATTTTTGCCATGATCAAACTCTCATGAGTCGAACAGCCACGTTACTCGCTAGAAAGAAAATATGTGCAATATTTTTTATTCTACGGTTTGCATGACGCTATATACCGCATACATTAAGGGTTACGGTGTCATCGAGCGTAAGCAGCAGCTAACGCAGTTCATACTTTCATTCATTACTTATCGATCGGAACGCATTTTGCTATGCACCCCGACGTTGAATATTTCTGTAGTTTTACGAATTTGTAACTATTGCACATGGGCCAGAAGTAACTATTCATCATATGTAATTCGTAAAAACCCTTTATAGCTCTAATACGTGTCATTGATCTAATAGCTTAATGATAAAGCATATGTTAGTTTCTCATATAGAGTCCTTTTGACCCTTATACAAGGGCAGTGGAACGAAGTACTACTTTTTTTCTTCAAGCTTTTTGATGATTCTTAATATTTAACTAATTAATATGCACATTGATATAATTTATACTTTCGAAAATTTGAACTAACATTTTCTATAATATTTTCTGGTTATATTTTCATCAATTAGGAATATATATTTTTAATTATAAACTTTTGTTATAACAAATTCAATAATATACTTTTGTTTATAACAAATTCAAACCAAAAACGCAATTTAATAAAGAATATTGTTTATATTACATATATTACAGATTTTCAGTATTGATTATGTATGAAACGCGGCTTTACTTTCATCATGGTAACACTATTTTGGAGACTCGACTTTAAAAAAATCATTTTACTAGAACAGTGATGGAAGATCACATAGTACTACGCCTTGTATGCGTCGTCTACAATACACGAAGTTAGAAGTAAGAGTAGAGGAAAGTCGCCGATATTGACATAGGTCTCCTGAAGTGACACCCCCTTATTTTTCGGAAACTAACTATTGCACTTTATTAATACTAATAAAATCATGATCTGTTTATCTAATTAAAGAAGTACAAATTCATAATTCGTAGGTTTGTGGCTTGTTTCTAAATCAAATCAGCTAAAAACGAATTCTACAAATGCGAAAATAAAATTCTTACGATCTTCTTTTGCAAATTGTGAGTTTTAAATAATAGTGACTATATTATTGATAATATTACGTCATTTTAAATACTTGTAGTTTCCGAAATAAGTTTTATTTATATTATTTTTTCTCTTAGTCTTTTCATAATACGATTTTTAATTTAAAATTGGGGTGCAGCGTAAACCGACACACCTCTCCGTAAAACAGACCATGAACTAACTTAATCTTTATAATGTTCCTTTATAGTGTCAAATAAGTCTATTGGAGCTGAAGGCAATCGTGCATATATGGAACAACTTTAGAAAAACTATCGTGTTACATATTTGCATTTTGTAGAACAGCATAAAGTAAATATGCATATAATTCAATAAAAATGTTTTATAACAAAGTAAAATGATTCTGAAAAATCTTATATACATTCACTTATAGGTATTTTATACAGATAATTTCTATAAAAGAAAAAGAATAGCAATACGTAGCATTACTGCCTACTGTGTCAGTTTTGAAGTCCATTTTGTCAGACGCTCATTTTTGCATAACTTACGAAAAACTTAATTATTTCAAAATTGCTAACAGTATTATAAAAATTGCTTATACTATCTGATAGAAGACACTTTTTACTTTGTATTTATGTTTTTGAAGTTGTATTTTTACCTTTTGTTTAAGAAATATTGTCTAAAAACAAAGTGGTATGTCGGTATCGGCCTTTCTCTAAGGAATTGACCAATAACAGTCGAATGTGAGAAGAATAATCGATTAGTCAATTTTTTACTTTTACTTCTTATTCCATGTATTGTAGACGACGCATTAGTCTAACCTTTGTAGTTCTTACTTACGAGAAAGTAAACCCCGCTGTCTCCATCTATTACATGGACGCTATTCGAGGAAGTAAAGAAAAACCGAATAGAATAGAATAAAAAAGGCACAACATTATGAATCTTTTGAAATATCTAATAATAAGATAATGATAAAATAATACCATGAAGACGAGCCTCCAAAATAAAGGTGAATAAAGTGTTTCCATAGCATAATTTCGTCAAAAAAGTAAATAGCGAAATTAAAATTATTATCAAATATATACATATACATATATATATATATATATATTTCTAACAATATTTATTGAGCAAGCATAATTTGTAATACAGAAAAATAAGAAGCGGAAATTTTCAACACATTTGTGAAACTATTAAGGTTTATAATATAGAATTTACCTACTTTAATTCGAACGGGTACATTAGCACGAGCTATTATGAAACTTACATCCCGTAGAATGTTTGTAGGCAAGTTGTACCATTTACTTAAATAAATTGCGTGAGAAATTGCTTGCGTTTTTGATGACAGAGTTTCTCCCATGTAGCTGTATATAAACAGCTGTATCATTAGTATATTAATAGAGCTTATACTTCTCATGATAAGAACAAAATCACTCTTTACCAACGATAGAATAAACTGTAATCCTAAAAAATACCCAATATTTAACTACCTATTTTTGTAACAATTATTTGTATTATCCTTTTTTAAACAAATATTTGGAAATAAAGTAAGCATATTTGTAATAAAAATTATTGAAAAAAGAGAAATATATAATGTGCGTTTTAAATTTAAATTACCTATTAAACATATAAACAAAGCGTGGAGAATCAGCTGAGCAATTAAAATGATATTGAGTACACCAACGACGTCTTTGGCTAGATTCAGAAGCAAACAGTGCCTCTCGATCAACGTGACCATTTTACTTCGTTTCCAACAACCATTCTTCTTCCTTTCGTGAAACTGCAGCAATTCTCGACTGAGCACTTCCAATTGTCCACAGAGATGCATGCAAACACCGAAGAGGAAAACATCACTACCAACATTCCCCGTACATGTACTGATCAGCTGAATAGATTGAAAAATACACATACTGAAGCAAACGATCTGAGCATCGAATGGACAGATCGTCTCTTGAGGTAGCTGCATTGCTCGCATCTCTGTCTCGGATTTTGCAATTAATGTTACGTTTTGTGAAGTCATCATCACAAAGGATAAAAGTGATTCAACTATCAACGGCGTAATGACAAAATACGAGGAACCCATCTGAAAAAAGAAGACAAATCTGCCTAGGTTGGTATAGCGAAACATGACTTGCCGATGATCTTGTTTTGTAATATACGTCCAGTCATTCGATGCATTGACGAGATTTTTCAATAAGTTGTCGCGATGCAATCGTATCAGCGCTATTTTTACGATAGTCAAAGTTCCGCATGACGCTAACATGAGGTGATCGATGACCATAACCAGAGTGACATTGTTGTGAAAACTAATATCCATGCCTATATAAACTATCATCATAGTCTGTCAATATAAAATAAATATATAAAAGAATATAAAATTACCGAAAATAAAAATCGGAGCGTAAATCGAATATAAATTAAGAGTAATAGAAGTATCAATTAAACTTTTAGGAAGCAAAAATTGAAACAGCGTTTGAAAAGTAAACTCTCGCTGTTCCAATTTACGCTTTCTAAAAATTTCGTTGACACTTTTGTTATTTTGCCTTTACATTCGACTTACACTCTGATTTTTATTTTTGCCAAGGAAAAAATATATTTTATTAGAAAATTTTATTTGCTAATACGTATAAACAATAACTGTACAGAATTAATTATTAGTCTATTTTAATCTTGCGTGAGCTAGATAGTAAAAATCAATGAAGTTGATTTTTCTATCTGGTTCGTGGCAGTACGGTAAAATATAACACGGAATATGAAATATCCCATATGGCGAATCATATGTGGGGTATTACACAACCCATGTTATACTTCACCATAAGTGTGCTAATTTAGTACGACTGGCAACGTTGCAATTCTGACTACACGACCCTTATAGAAATTTAATACCAGTATACTGACTAATTAATTACATATTTTGAGTATTAAAAGTATTGTTAATAGCACTTTTAATACTGAAAATATGTGATTAATTGGTCAAAATTAGTATTAAATTCCTATAAGAAGCAATTTGAGCGCAGCATTTTTTAAAAAGTTATAGAAGTTTATATTTTGCTGAGGTGTGTGTGTGTATATATATATGTATATATATATGTCAGCCTTATCTAATTTACCAAAAATTAAGAAAGATAAAATGTTAACCCTAGTATGATATTATTTTTGGTTACCTTCCTTATAACATCAGGGTTTGTAAAACTGCAACTTTGTCACGCTATATCTCTGGACTGAATACGTATTTTTTAGCTCAAAAAGTGTGAAATTTATTTCTCGAAGTCAGACAAAGACGGATAAATATGAATAAAATGAATAACATTTTATTTTCAATTAATTACAATGTTTCAAAGAAATTTTGTTGGAAAATTTCGCAAAAAATGACTACTTTAAAAATTCTCAAATTTTTTAATTTAATGTTCAAGTAAAAATTCGTAGGATTTTTTTAGTTGACCGTTTTAACTAACAAAAAAAAATAGTACGATATAAATCGCTCAAAAAAGTATAATTATTTGAACTATCGAAAATCGATATTTTTGAAGAATCTACATATTTCAAGTTTACAATTAATAAATAAAATTTTATTATTTGAATAATATAAAAGAGTAATAACATAAATAGATAAAGGATTGTACATGTATAAATATTATTATAATATGTATAATTAAGTATTAGGATTTAGTTTAGAGGATGATGCAACACTCGCTCTAAAGCAATAAATCCGCCTCGGCAGAGTGATCCCTGAAGACTGACAAAAATTATAAAATTTCTACTATTTATTATATTGAAATATAATTCTTTTTAGTTCTACATTTTCGTGTACTTACTTTTATACTATCCGAAACTCAGTAAACGTATATTTAATAAAAAATAAAGAGGTACCCAGAATGCCGAAAACTTACAAGCTAATCACATGTGAGTCCCAAGTATCCTCTTTGAACTTTCGTGCATTCTCACATCGAGAATAACGCAAAAAAATCTCTTGCAGATTTATCATATCTATGGACAGTTAAAATTTTTTTTTAGCCTCAATCCGGGTCTTCAAATTATATTATAAAAAAGTTACAGCAATGTAAAAAATCGCATAGGATATGTTAAACCTATGAATATCATACTAGGGTTAAAACTTGTAATAAATTATTTCCCTGTAAACGCCAACTAAAAATAGTATTAATGTTATAATTTCACACTTTACAATGTAAATATAATATAATACATATAGTATAATAGATACATCGTTGAGTATAAAATTATAAGATTATGACATTAATATTTTAGTGTTTTAGTATTTACTGAGTTATATTTATTTATGTTATAGTCGACATGTTAATTCGAAAATACAGTAAATGTATGCAATATGTGATCTGCTGTAATGAATGTATACATTTACTATACATAAATATATACATTGACTAGTGAGTGTAACACTTTGATTGTGATATATATAAAAGTTAATATTCAATTTTTATCTATGAAAAACTTTTTTTTAATATTTTTTTATCTAAAAAAATGTAATATGCACTTCATGTGTTAGAGTAAATTATATATTAATAAATAAAGCGGTTTTATTTTTAACTAAATAACTTTCAGTTAGACAACATTTAAATTTACCTGTGTGACTATAAGAAGTAGCGCACGCAATTTTGCAAAGTTTCTATTACGATCTAAAGGCCATGAACCAAGCGGCCACATTATTCGCTTATACAGAGAAAATTCGCGAGACATTTCTTTGTTCCATGTTTTACATGATGCCATCCTCGCATGTTAAGGATTACGGTGTTATCGAACGTAAGCACTAGCTAACGCAGGTTATGCATTCATTCATTATTGATTGGAGCACATTTCACTATGCACCCCAATGTTGAATATTCCTGTGGCCTTGCACATTTGCAGATAACACGCATGGCAGAAATGACTATTTGTTATATGTAATTCAGAAAAACGTAGTTCAAATATGTGTCATTGATCTAACAGCTTAATAATAAAGCATATGTCAGTTTCTCATATAGGGACCTTACCCCGTTATAGTCTCACTGCGAAACTTTATCACGCGAAGAAATAAGTTTTTACTTTATATCACCTAGAAATTTGCGACTAGAGAATATTAAAGATCCGAGAGAAGTATATTTGCAAAGATAAATTTATGAAGATAGTAGAAAATCATAAGTAATTATGTGTATTAAAAATTTTTTTCTCAATTTTAATGTAAGATTTAATTGAAGTAAGTTGATTTATATAAGCATAATTAAACTTTTTATTTAAAAAATATTATTATAAAATATTCAAAATGTTATACTAATAAAAAATGGTATACTAATAAAAAGATATTCTTTTAGTATCTTATAACATTATTTTTATAATAATAAAACTTTACTAGTTTAAACTATAAAATGTTTGGAAAGGTATAATTATATTGGAAGTATGTAACTAGAAAAATTATATTAAAAATATGCAGTTAATATTTTATATAATATTAACCTAATTATTGTACGAAATTGATTATACGAGTTTGTATCAAGTATTATTTTTTGATCTAGATTTAAAACGTTCGAAATCGCTTGAAAATAACAACACTTGCCTAGCCGTCGAACGATGATGTTTTTTATTTCGAGTGCTTCAGTAAAAAAAAAAACTCGCGAGATCAAGCTAGAGTCGTTCGACGAAAACATCTGATTGACCGCTAGCACGACTTTTATATCAACTGATCGCCTACAAGAAGTGCAAGACAATAAACAATAGAAAACAACTAAACGATTGTTAATCATTCAGCTAATTGGCTCCATTTTAATTTATTTCCGGGTATTGGAAAACTCGGAAATATTCTTGAACAACAGAGAAATAAAACTTTGAGTCTAATTCGCGAAATACTTGATAATAGTTGTCCGTGCTAATCAGGCTGCGATCCGATTAATTCACGTTTACAATACTCGTGAGTATTATTTGATCTTGTTTAACATTTGATTAACAACAAAGATTCCAAAAATAATCTTATTATCGCATTACTTTATTAAATCTTCTTTTCGATAGTCGCTTCAATCGCGCTATCGACATTACTTTGATTGCCGCACTATAAGTGTGCATTCGCGATTAAAAAACTGTAAATAGCCATATACAATCATATAAATACAATTTTTTGTCAAGTGCATGTCAATCTCGTCTTTCATTTTTTTTTAATCAATGTTTGCATCCACTGATTTGTTGATTCCACGTTACGATGTGAACGTTTCCGTCTTTAAATATACAACTTTAGACATAATTAATCTATTTAAATATATTGCAATATTTTTTCTCTTATATTTTATCAATTGTTTTAAAGAGATAACAAAAACACATTGTTACTATATAAAAATTAAACATTAGGGAAGTGATCTCACTTTTTATAAAAATATATAGGCATGATGTATAATTAGAATTAGTTGTAATATATTTAAAAGAAGACTGTTTCTCTAAATATGTGTATATTTTTAATATTATACATGAAAAAAAAATTGATTTGGCACAATTGACGATTGCGCGTTATAATTATGATCAACAGTTTTATTAAAATAATGTTCTAATTAAATCCATCTTTCTTTACAAATCTCTGTTTTAAGCCGATTTAGAATTTCTGTAGAATTCTTTTATTTTACATTTTATATTTTATGTTTCTACCATTACTCGAAGTACAGACAGATACGTAATAGAAGCTTTTAGGATGCTCATATAGGTTGATAAATTTACCACAATAAAATGTCCAGCTCGCAATGTGACGGGAGATTCTGACCGCATAATGACGAAAATTAAGTTTCTTGTCAGTTTTGCGGGAAAGTCATACCAGGTGTTTTGATAAATACAAAGTCCTACTTCTTCCATCTGAGATTTTAGATAATCCCCGACAAAACTATATAGCATTAATTGTGACAGAAAAGTACTCTGCACCATTATACTTTTAGCTGCCATAGCAGTGTCGTTGTCTTTCAATGCTAGAATAAATTGAAAACCTGAAAAAGAAATTACTTGTTTAGTAGATCCTTATAACCTAATTCTATATGTTACGAAACAACAAATAATGTAATAATCACCCACTATGCATAATTGTAAACTGATAATAGATAATTGAATTAATAAAATAAAACTAATTGTATCAGCAAGTTCTCTGGCCAATCTTATCAAATAGCTGTGTCTTTTAATTAGTGTGAGGAAACGTTTATAAACTTGCGGCCTTGTAACATCAAAATCGATAAACTTGGCTTTCAAAACTTCCACTTGACCGCAAATGTGCAGCGTAATGTTGAAAAACAAAGAGTCGTTACCTTAATAGAAAATTAATTGATACGACGCTGTAATATTATATTAATATACAGATTAATATATGGATATTCAATGCTACTATTATTTAAAAAATATTATTTATATACTTATAAAAAAATTATATATAAAAATATATTACATTAAAATAGCCAATAATTTTTTTATATTAGTTTTTTACATTTGTATAATTATATACGTTCTAGTTTCATATCTTATGTGCTACATCTTTATAAAAATATTTGTTAATTTTTACTATATATATTTTGTTTATTTGCGTGCATAATATACAGGGTGTTCGAAAAATAATGATACATTTTCGCATAGGAGCAGAATAGACTAAACTGAGAAGAAAAGTCTTCTACCATTTTACAATTTATTAATTACTAAAAATTTCCGAAAATTGGTTTTCAATAATTTTTTACTTAAATACAATCAACTTTACAGAAAAACTGCAAGAGACAAAAATTATTTATTTTCTTCTTATAGAACTCTACGAATTTTTTCAGAATTTTTTATCAACTTTTTAATACTGTATTTCTCAAATGATCAAATTTAAGCGGAAAGCGGATATTTATTATTCAGATTAGACGATATTGTTCAATTTTATGATTTTGCGTTTTGTAATTATTGCGATTTAACATTGACTGTGCAAGAACATCATTTTGTACAATAAGAATATATATTAAGTTTGCTTATCTAATTACTGACTCTTATACCGTCCTATATTTTTTACCATTTAATTCAACTGTATTTCTCATTTTTACCAACATGAGAAAATACGGTATTAAAAAATTCTGAAAAAATTATTTAAAAATTCTTAGAGCTTTACGAGAAAAAAATAAACAATTTTTGTCTCTTGCAGTTTTTCTATAAAGTTGATAGTATTTGAGTAAAAAATTATTGAAGACCAATTTTCGGTAATTTTTAGCAATTAATATCTTATTTATTAACTATTGCGAAAATTGCAAAATGGTAGAGAACTTTTCTTCTCAGTTTAGTCCATTCTGCTCCTATATGAAAGATTTATCATTATTTTCCAAACACCCTGTATACATATATACAATATTTATATCCACATTAAAAGTGTATAATCTTAATTTTTTTACAATAAACCTTCTCAAGCTGGTAGTAATATTAAAACAATTTGTATCTATTATTTTTTGTTTAATTTAAACAAAATCTGTGTTGATTTTCTCCATTATTATTTATTCTTTCAAAAAACTGATTGGTTTTCAATGGATTTAAAATTATTTAAATGAAGATAATCATCGTAAAATAATGTGAATTTTCGTAGTGTAATGTTATTGTTTATAACAGACAAGAAGGCACAATACACATATTATAAACTTTTTTTTTAATTCCAATTATATAATTTTGCGTTTATAAAATGTACTAAATATATATTACACAACACAAAAAAATAAACGAAAATATCAAATACATAACACAAAAAAATATCAGACAGCAAATGTTACCATGATTAGTAGTACTTGTTAAAGTAAGTGAGATAGCTTCGATGAGACACAAGATTGTATGCATGTTTGTTGGAGCATTGAAATACTCCAAAGCGCATCTTGATGGTACTGTATACTGTAACATGGCCTCATTCGTTACATTTATTTTATGATTAGCATTACCCAAAAATGGAATTATTGTGAATAATAGACAACTAAAGTAAGAAAAACACATTAGGGAACAGCAGAGAATTCTTCCCGTAAAAGCATGTTTTCGCATAATGGCCCGATGTTTTGCGTTTTTAATCATCAAATAATCGTTCAGAGCAGAACTGTAATTGTTAGTCAAATTCCTTGCGTAAATGCGAAACCATACTGTCTTCAGTATACCAAGTATTCCGCAACAGAGTAACATAAGGCTGTCTACGTTCTGTTCAGCGTTATTGCAGTCCGTGTAGAGTTCGATGGAAGGCAATATTACCATTAGGCTCTGTTGATATGTATAAATTTATATTTTATATAAAGCTTTATGTGTTTAAAAAAGATGTGTCTGCATTCTACTTTGATGAATCTTTATTAATATTAATTGCAAATAACAGTTAGAAATTAATACAAATATAGCTATACAATATTTTGTCTATGCTTAAAGCATAAAAAGATGTTAGAATATAAACCAGTCTGATTTAAAGATAAAAACAGTATATAATTATATGTTTAAAGATTTAATGTTATCTGCATGAAAAGAATGAGATTTTCCTGAAAATATCTAAAAACTTAAATAAAAAACTGAAAATAATTTTGTTGAATCATCGAAATAATTATGCAGAAAACTCAATGATGTGCAACGCTGTAAAAAATGTTGACATTTTAGCAATTAGCTTGAGCATCTTATATAATTATTTTGAGTATTTTATGTATTTTAGCCCAACAAAATTATTTTCAGATTTAAATTTTGTAGACATCTCAGGAAAACTTTTCTTTCCATGTGTATATTTTTTCAAAGTTTTCTTTACTCAGGACTATTCCCTAGATCTAAAAATATAATTCAATCAACGCGAAGAAAACTTCCAACAATTGCAAAATAAACATTCTGCTAAATACGGCCAATGAGAATTTATTTGCCATTCTGTATTCATTTTGTCTTTTTTATACAAATCGTGAAATAAACCATATAGAATACATGTAGACTATATTATACTTAGAATGAATTAGAATACTATCATCAAGCATGAATGAGCAACAACAGACATAAAGATTTTAAGAAAAATGATTTTTGTCAAAACTTCCAAGGGCTTACGATCGTGCTCATTCATGGCCCACTCACGTTATCTCTAGAAAGAAATATTTCACGTTGTCAATGAGACATCTATTGTCCAGGAGTACAGGAGGAGTCAAGCACTTGGTATTGCCATTGCGAAGTTTTATTTAGGACGATGTGATGTGGAAGATGTTTTACGTATATGTCCTGAGACTATCACGCGACAAGGTTCACTGACATCGAAAAAGATGCATACCACGCAACAGGTAGCAAAGATGCATCGTAAGAGCGAATAGACGTTATAAACTTGAAGTGGCCAAACGCCGATGGGCCACGTTAGCAATTTGAAGGGGGTCATTGCGTACGAGACGTCGTCTTTCCATCGTATGTTCGTCATCGGGACGAGGTAATAACTGTAACTGATGCCAATGACTGATGATTCGCTTCGTACATAGATGTAATGCCACTATTTCGATTCATTTTTTATTCAGCTAGAGACATATACCCGCTCATCATTCTGTCTACGCTCTTAGAACATTATAGTAAAACATAGAGAATTAGGTTTTCATGCAAAATTTCCATTGTTGCACAAGAATTTATATAGTATGACTAAATTTTCTAAGTTATCGCTCATCGAATAACTACTTTTTTCATTGCACGAACTGTTAGCTCTATTGTATACTCGTACGTTTTCTTTTGTGTAAGCTCTAATTGTCTTATATCTTATTTCAATTTAATATTCTTTTGATTGAATAGTAGACATTTTTTAGTCTATCCAAAAATAAAAATACACATTGTGCAAATGATTTATTTTTTTAATTTTTGTTTGCATATTACTCACTATCTCGATCAGCTATTTGATAAAGAATTATGAATTATGAGTATATAATTCAATATGTCAAAAATTTTCTATCCTCTTAATTTGGATATATTAATTTAACCCTTTTACCGTGTACAATTTGTGCTTTATCCATCAAGAGTCACTAAAAACTCTTTATTTTTTTCACCTCTTCAAAATAATTCGAAAAATCTCTAAAAAGTCACCAATATACTTTCAACTTTCTAGAATAAATATTGACTCTTTATTTTGGAAAATAATAAAATGTAATATAATTTATAATTACCGAAAGACTCCAAGAAACTTGCACGAACAGGAATCGCTCGGTCACTAGTTACCCATATTAGTACGGTAAGGGTTAATAATAAGTTAGAATATATGTACATATATTATTAATAATATATAGATTAATTTGGCACAGATGATTGTGGTAGTTACAAGCAGCAATTTTATTTATTAAGACAGCATTTCAATACACCCTCTCTTTTATGCATTCAAATCACTATTAGATTCTAATGATATGTATAAATCGTATATTTTCTTTTATATAAAGCTGTGTGTGTTTGAAAAACATATATGTTCAAATTCTACTTTAATAATCCGACTACGATAAGATCTAACTATAAATATAAATATATATTTATAGTTTTTAGAACTGCTATATTTTTTAATTGTATACATTATATTTCACACCTTTACCATTACACGAAGTACAGACAGATATGAAAGAGATGCTTTCAAGATGCTCACGTAAGTTATCAGATTTACTACGATAAAATTTCCAGCTTGCAAAGCGACGGGGGAATCTGAACACATAAGAATGAATATCATATGTCTCGTTAGCTTTGCAGGAAAATTGTACCAGTTGCTTTGATAAATAGAAAGCCCTATTTCCTCCATTTCGGATTTTAAATAATCCCCAATAACACTGTATAAAGTTAACTGTGTTATAAAAGTACTTTGTACCATTATATTTTTTGTAATTAAAACAACGTTGTTTTCACCTAATTGTAAAATAAGTTGAAATCCTGAAAAAAAAATTTATTTAATATAGGATAGATCTTTATATCATAATACGATTTGCAAAATAATTATAAGTATAGTATATCATTCACACACACCCATTATGCACAAAAGAATACTGATAATAAATAATTCTATCAGCAAAACGAAACTAATCATTTCGGCAAGTTCTCTGGCTAGTTTTATTAAGTATTTATGCCTTTCAATTAGTACGTTGAAACGATCATAGATATGCAGGTCTTTGATATCAAAATTAAGGAAATTAGCTCTCAGAATTTTCATTTGACCACAAATATGCAATGTAGCGTTCAGAAACAAAGCGTCGTTACCTTTCAATCATGACAAGAAATAATACAGACTATATACTGATATACTTCTACATACAGAACTGTATTGATACTTTCTTATTATTGCAATTAAAACGGAGTGAAGAAATTTATATATTATACATTTATATGTGTATATATAATATATAAATTATAAATGTTATATATACAGAGTGTTCCGAAAATTGAGGACAGTATTATTACAGCATGAAACTTCGTGAAAAAAATTAAGTAATGAAAAGGCATTCCATTTTTTTTCTGCAAAGTAGTTCTTTAAGTATAAATGTTTAAAATTGGGCCAATCCTAATAGTTGGTTAAAAAGTCATTCGTCCGAGTGACGTGAGTGCAATGGTATTAGATGTTGAACACTTCGAATGCTGTCCGAACACTTCGGACGAATGACTTTTTAACCAACAATTAGAATTGGCCCAATTTTAAACATTTATACTTAAAAACTACTTTACGGCAAAAAAAAATAAAATGCACTTTTATTACTTAATTTTTTTCACAAAGCTTTTCGCTGTAATAATGTCCTCAAATTTCGGGACACCCTGTATATGTATTATATATTATATATGTATAAATTGTATATTATATGTATATCAGGAATAAATAATTTTGTATTATTTTTATATCTATTTAATACAAATAAAGCAAAACTTTTATATCTTAAGCATGTTGTCTATATATATATATTTGACAGACAATGAAACTTTTATTAATAAAAATAATAATAATTTTTTATGCATGAAATACATTTATATATATATATATATATACATATGATTTAAAATAAAAATTGCTACAGTCTTTAAAGTGACAAAAGAAAATTCCGCTAAATAATAATCTAACAATACCTTGATTCGCAATACTTGCTAGTATTAATGCAATAACATCGATAATGCAGAAAATTTTGTGCATTCTCACTGGTACATTTAAGTATTTCATAAAGCATTTCGACGGTACTGGATATTCTAGCATAGTATCCTTTGTTATATTGACATGCTTGTATCCATTCAGAATAGCGTTTAGTCCATACATTATGGAGCTAAAACAACCGAAGCCCAAAACTAAACAACAGAGAGTCCTTCCCATAAAGGCATGTTTCCGCATGATAGCACGCTCTTTTATGTTTTCAATTGTCAAGTAATCGTCCATAACAGATCTATAATTTGTAGCCAAATTTTTTGCGTAAATGCGAAACCATATCGCCTTCAGCACACCAAGTATTGCACAACAGATTAACATGAGACAATCTACGCTTGTTTCCGCGTCAGTGCAGCCCAAATAAACTTCGAAACTGGATTTGATGAGCATGAAGGCCTATTGACATGTTTTTATATAATATAATATCTAATAGACACTAGTATACGTTATTTTCGAAGGATCGTGCGTCACTGATCATTGAGGTAAAACTCACAAGATGCATACCGGACCAGAAATGCCCACGACATATCGTATCAGCGAATAAACATTATGGACTTGAAATGGCCAGATACCGATGGACCACGCTACCAATTTAAAAGGGGTTATCGCGTATGCAACATCGTCCTTCCATCGTTCACTAGCCATTGGATTAAGGTAATGACTGTAACTGCTATCAATAACCGGTGATATGTTCAATATAACGTCCGTCTATGTTCCGACTCATTTTTTATTCATCTTAAAACCTGTATTAACCTTTATGCTCTTAATATATTATCGCAGAATATAGAGAACTGTGTTGCGCAAAATTGTTGCTTTATAAGAATTTATGTTTTTTTTTTTAGTCATGCCTTATTGAACAATCCTTTCCTGCTATTGTATATGAATGATCAAGAAAAGAACTTTATCTCTCGTTTATACTATGTGTATTCTGAGTTCCAATCATATTATGTTTTATTTTGTCTCAGTTTTTTCATGTCATTTTGAACGTGAATGTTGTAGATTTACTTCTTCCGAATATGAAAATGTGTACTGTGCAGATGAGTAGATTTTTTGAATTCTAATAATAAAATTAGTTTTATGTATATCAATAATTTTATATACTCTGACAAAATATCTGTATCAAATAAAAAGAATTAATTTTAGACATAAATGTATTCATAAGGTGATTTTCACAGTTAAACTTTTCACAAAATTTTATCACAGAATATTAGCCTATTTCTTAAAGAAATTGTATTGTAAATAATGACCTTTTTGAATGATTTATTTGTTTGTAATATTTTTTTAAGAATATTGATTTATACAGTACAAATTAAAATTATATATTAGTATTATACATTAATATTGGCCTAAACTTTTACACAGCTTTTTATAAATAATGTGTGACATATAATACATGAGAGATATGTTTTAGTAATTGTTTTATTTCTATTTGTTTCTTATTTCTCAGTTAGTATAAATATACTTTAAAAAAGGATACTTTTTTCTTTTTTTAAATATATTTTCTCTGCACTGTACCATGTATCAGAATATGATGAATTCGCAAAGTTTTAAATTAAACTATGAGTATTTCTGTGAATTTTAACATCAACTTTGTCTACAATATCCAATGATGTACTAGAATGTAATGGGGACCAATATGTTGAATATTGGACTCGAAACTTTCATTGTCTAACGACACATTCTTCAACAGTAATGCCTCCTTTGTATTTGTAACACTCAATCCGCTGAAAATCAATTATCTAAATTCTAAAGTTCAAACTGTCCATAAAATGCAATACCGACGAAAATTCCTTCTTATGTCATGAATAATTAAAACACCTAGTAAAATGTAATAAGAACACTTGATGTTGGACTCAACGAAACAAGACAAATCCATTGGCTGTCATTTACGAACATTTAAAAAGGAATTGCTGTAATGATCAATTTTTATTGGTCTGCATAAAAGTGTTCTGCTGTTTATATTATTGAAGCAGCGAATCGCTATATTATTATATAGTTTCGGATAGGCTAAGTTAACTAACTTTTAAAAGTAGTAAGCAGTTGGGTACACTAAGATAACTCGGGGTACATTCCCTTTGAATCACAAAGCTCACAAAGCTCACGAGCATTATTTATTCTTTCGTAACATTTAATAAACAACAAGGATAAAATAATTTCATGAGTGTTATGAGCGTCAATGCATCCTTAATCGCGGTAGTTGATGAAGTAGTTGGCTGCACAAGCCAACGATCAGATTGGTCGCGTGCAAGAGTTGTAGATAGTGATCACCAATAGGAATTGTTCTTGCGACAATTTTGCCTTTCTCGAACAATTCAATATGCACACGTCTTTTGTTTCAAGTTTATCTTTATTAGTACGGAGTATTTTTCATATTCTATTTCTAAAAAATCTATTAGTGAAATGAGATAGAACCGATATATGTGCGCATTCTATACGTCAGAAATTTAATTTTTTAATTTCAATACATTAATTTAATAATAAGTTAAAGTACACACACACACACACAGAGAGAGAGTGTGTGTATCTTAAATAACGTCCTAATCATATAGTGCTATTCCTAATAAAAAACTGAAAAGTTCTGCACCATTTTGCAATTTTCGCAATACTTAACGAGATATTAATTTCTAAAGAATGCCGAATAAACGGATAAAATCGATATATAAGAAAATTTTAAGATATCTTTCAGTATTCTTTGTGAAATATTTTGAAGATGTTTCTTAAGGGATAGACAGGGTAAAATTTTGAAAAATTCGATTTTTTAATTTTGTAATATTTTGAAAGATATAAGTATCGAGAATAAATATGCCAAGTTTTAAAGAAATATTCGGAAAATTGATGGAGATACAGCAGTTTTCGTGAAGCAGTTTTTGTACGACGATGCGCTAGAACTGCTTTTGGCGTCGACGAAGAAGCGTTTTTAGACACGGAAGAGCTATTATATGATCCAGGGATTGCCGAATAAGAGTAACTTAAATTTTTTAATTTAAATTTGTGCAGTCAACATATATATAGTAAACTGAAAGTAAAACTTTAAACGCGTTTTTCTCAAAATCATTTTTTTCAACCTGGTTGACAGCAAATCAAAAAAATCGACCTATTGATTTGGTGTAAATTATATTTTATTCAGAAAACTTACCTCTATCGCCGGACGTAGACGTTTTTTAATTAATAAAAATTTCACAATTTTATTCAACTTTTTTGTAACAAAAAAGGCCAAATTAAAAAAAAAGATTCACATGTCCGTCATTTTGTTACTTTTTGCAATTTTGCAATTTTTCTACGTCCGGCTATAGTTATATTCATTTTTTACTATCATAATTTTTTATTTTTTGTTTCGAACAGCGCATATAGTCGATTCATTGTCAACGAGGCAAAAGTAACTGTTCAAGGTTACTCTTTGTTCAGCAGCCTTAATTCTAGTAACTGAGACAAAAAAATTTTTTTACACGTACTTCAGTACTGATAAAATAAAGACACCATAAAACAAAATTACCTTACTTTATTATACACTGTTAGAAATGTAACCACGAGCTTTCTTTACATGTAAATGAAGCTTGTGGTTATGAACGAAATTAAAAGTAATGAATGATTTAACTGAAAATTAAGTTACAGTAGTTACTTAAATGTAATGAACGTGTACATTAAATTTATGAAATTTAATGTACTTTTAATAAAATTTTATGAAAAGTACATTAAATTTCATAAATTTTCATGAAAAATACATTAAATTTTATGTATATGTACACAAATATACTTTTTAATTATAAATACATTAAATTTGATATAATGCCATGAAATTAATTTCAAATTGTGTAACTTAAAATGTAATGAAATTTAAGAACATTTCTAACAGTGTAAATTTAAAAAAAATAAAATTCCAAAGAACTCCTAGTTTTTCAGGCCTTCACCCTGTCTATACCCCTTAAAGAACTCTGAAAGACATCGTAAATTGTTTTGTACATCAATTTTAAATATTTTACTCATTAGGCAAACTAAAAAAAAATATTCCGAAAATTGCAAAAAGGAGAAGACTTTTCGACTTAGTTTTTTATTAGGAATAGCACTATATGATTAGTGGACGTTATTTCAGACACACTCTGTATATATGCATATTGTTTGAGTGTATATACATTGTTAATCATATATAAAATAGATTTGGCACAGATGATTGTAATAATGACTTGTAGTTACAATCAACAATTTTATTAAAATAACGTTTCAATACATTTTTTTTTATGTATCCAAATTATTATTCGTGTAAATTATATATTTATAATTTGTAAATTCTTTATTTGTAGTATATGTTATATTTCACACCTTTACCATTACACGAAGTACAGATAAATACGAAAGAGATGTTTTTAGGATACTTACGTAAGTTGCCAAATTTACCACGATAAAATTTCCAGCTTGCAAAGCGACGGGGGAATCTGAACACATTAGAATGAATATTATATGTCTCGTTAGCTTTGCAGGAAAATTGTACCAAGTGCTCCGATAAACAGAAAGCCCTATTTCTTCCATTTCGGATCTTAAATAATTCCCAATAACACCGTATAAAGTTAATTGTGTTAGAAAGGTACTTTGTACCATTATATTTTTCGTAATTAAAACAACGTTGTTTTCACTTGTTAGTTGTAAGATAAGTTGAAATCCTGAAAAAAATATTTATTTCTTTAATATAGATTTTTATATCATAATACGATTTACAAAATAATTATAAGTAATATATCATTCACACACCCATTATGCATAAAAGAATACTGATAAGAAATAATTCTATCAATAAAACGAAACTAATCATTTCGGCAAGTTGTCTGGCCAGTTTTATTAAGTATTTGTGTCTTTCAATCAATACGTTAAAACGATTATAGATATGCGGGCTTCTGATATCAAAATTAAGAAAATTGGCTCTCAGAATTTTCACTTGGCCGCAAACGTGCAATGTAATGTTCAGAAACAAAGCGTCGTTACCTTTCAATCATTAAAGAAAATAATATAGCCTATAGTAATACACTAATAAATATGCAGAACGATATTAATACTTTTTTAATATAAATAAAGCAAAATTTTCATGCTTTAACAATTTTAGTAGACAATGAAAGTATTTGCATTAATAAATATAATAAAAATTGCTTATGCATAGAATATACTTATATGTATATGTATGTAATATGTATACGTGTGTTTTTTAAAATAAATGTTGCTAATCTTTAAAGATTAAATACAAAGAAAAGATAAAAAGACATCAAATAACATGCTGACAATACCATGATTAGTAGTACTCGCTAGTATTAATGCAACAACATCGACGAGGCAGAAGATTTTATGCATGCTTACTGGAGCATTTAAGAACTTCATAAAGCATTTCGATGGTAATGGATATTCTAGCATGGTACCTTCGTTCGTTATATTGACGTGTTTATATTCATCCAGAATAGCGATTAGTCCATACATTATAGAACTAAAATAAGCGAAGCCCAAAATTAAACAGCACAGAGTCCTTCCCATAAAAGCATGTTTCCTCATGATGGCACGTTCTTTTGTGTTTTCAATTGTCAAATAATCCTTCATGGCAGAGCTATAATTGTTAGCCAAATTTTTTGCGTAAATGCGAAACCATATTATCTTTAACACACCAAGTATTCCGCAAAAGATTAACATGAGACAATCTATGCTTGTCTCCGCGTCAGTGCAGCCCAAATAAATCTCGAAACAAGGTATGACAATCAAGAGGACCTATTGACACGTCTTCATATAATAAAATATCAAATAAATATTAATTTACGTTGTCCTCAAAGAATCGTATGTTATTGATCATCGAGGTTAAACTCAGAAAGTGCATACCGCGGAAAAGATGCCGAAGACATATCGTATCAACGAATAAGCATTACGAACTTGAAGTGGCCAGATACCAATGGACCACGCTACCAATTTAAAAGGGGTTATCGCATATGCGACATCGTCTTTCCATCGTTCACTTGCCATTGGGTTAAGGTAATAACTGTAACTGCTACCAATAACCGATAACGTATTCGATATAACGTCTGTCTGCGTTTCGAGTTATTTTTTATTCATCTTGAAAACTTATACCAGCCTGTCATTATGCTCTTAACACATTATCATAGAATATAGAGAATTATGTTGTTATACGCATAGCTATTGCAATAAAAATTTGTGAGAGTATATTTTGTTAGTTGTCGCTTAACGATCGTTTTATGCTATCGTGCATGAACTGTCAAGAGAAGAACTTCATCTCCCGCTTATACTACACTTATACTACGTTCTAGTTCTATATTACATTTTATTTCGTCTAGACAATCTTTATATCATTTCAACTGTAAATATTGTAGATTTAATTCTTTTGAACATACAAATATACAGTACGAATGAGTAAATTGTTTTGTAAATTTTGTTCGATATATTTACATTACGAAAACTGGTTAAAGAATAATATACGCTACAAGTAAGTAATTTTACATATTAATAATTTTATATACATATATCTTAAACAAAATTTCTTTAACAAAACAAATTTAAAAATTAATTTTAGACAGATATATATTTGTTAGATAATTTCTACAATTAAATTTATCTATTTACAAAATTTTATCGCAAGATGTAGTCTTATTTAAGAAGAAAATTCAAAATAAGGAATTTTTGAATGGTTTGCTTGTAATATTCTTCTAAGGCCCAGTTTCATAACTCACGGTTAACTCTTAACCGAGGTTCAACTTATTTCTCATCTTTTTCCAATTCTAGAATTGAAAAGAGATAATGAATAAGTTGAACCTCGGTTAAGAGTTAACAGTCAGTTGTGAAACTGGGCCTAAAAACGTTAAATTTTTACGTAATGTAAGTTAAAATCATATGTTAATATTTTATATTAATATTGAACTAAAAATTTCACATCGCTACAAATGCTTCTCTTAAATAATATGTGACATAATATGTGATAAAGAAAAATCTTTATTAGTAACTATTTATTTCTTGTTTGTCAATCATAACACGTAAAGCGGATAAGTAAGATACTGCAGTTTTTAAAATGTCCGTAAAAGTAGCACGTGTGACGTAGAAAAATTTTCCGGCAGTTAGACGAATGGGTATATTCGTTTTTATCATAACGAACGCTAAGTCTCTTATATCATTAGGCGAAAAATCGCACCAATTACTGTCATAAAGCGCGAATGACAAGGCCTCGCTTTGATCCCTCAAATTATCACCCGCATATGAATACAGAAAGCATTGCATCAACATAACAATCATTATTACAATGCTCTTCACCGTCATAACTATGTCATGAATGTGCCAGGATACGATGAGTCCAAAGCCTTAAATTAATACATTTTAGTCTCTGATTTGATCTTTTTAAAACTATAATTGTTTAAAAATTTTATTTTGGCTCTCTCATAACTCAGTTCAAGGCTGATACAATCTGCATGTATAACATATTCTTATAATACGTAAACTTGTCTTTTGTAATAAACTTTAATAATTAATTAAAAATTTAATTAAAAAATGTACTAAACTTCGTAAAATTTTATGAAACATACACTAAATTTCATGTACATGTACACAAATATACTTTTCAGTTACAGATACATAAAATTAATTTAGTGTCATTAAAATTGAATTTAATTTATGTAAAGTATATTAAATTTCATGACATTTTTAACAGTGTAGATAAATAGATAAACGGATCTTCTGGAAGACGTGTTGTGACGTGTGGAACGCCCGACGCACTACGGTAATTATATTCTATTACAAACGACACGCATGCGTCATATCTCAGGATTTCATAATACGAACTATATAATAATTTATGTAAATATCTTCATATTATAGCAATTACACAAAATTGTTCGCGCCCAATAATCGCGGAGAATTTATTTGATTTCCGGGATAGAGGATTGATCAGTCGATGAATAATTTATTGCAACGGAACAAATTACAACTTGTGCGTTTCAGTCCATTTCTATAATTGATTTAAATTGTCCGCTTTTACGCACAATTTTTACGTTATAATTACTTCTTGACTCTGCAATCTTCGCACCGCTCGTTTAGAAGAATTCCGCAACATATCATTTCGTAATGGGTCAGTACGCAGATCGCGCCTTACGTCCTGCTTCTTTCCAACGGATAATTAAATGCGCGTTGAGGAAAAAGATCGATCAGTCGGTCGGACATGTATATACATAAACACCCTGTACATGTATATACATAAACACCCTGTATATGTATATATAATAAAATTAAATTTAAAACTGAATATTAAAATTAAAATTATACAGGATGTCCAGTACGTTTTGACAAAGCGCTCGTGTGTAGATGGAGTGGACTAAAGTGAGTCGAAAAGTCCTTTGCTATTTTGCAATTTTCGTAATTTTTTTTTTAAGTTACTCAATGAGCAAAATGTCTAAAATGATGTATAAAACAACTTTAAGATACTTTTAAGAATTCTTTAAGAAACATCTTTAAGATATTTTATAAAAAACTTTGAAAAGAATTTTAAAGTTGTTTTATGAGTCAATTTTACTTGCTTATTCGACAATCTTTAAAAATTAATATCTCGTTCACTATTGCGAAAATTGCAAAATGGTAGAGGACTTTTCGATTCAATTTAGTCCGCTCTATCTGCATACAAGTCCTTTGCCAAAACTTACACCCTGTATATTGTACATTTTGATTTTTTGAGGCAATAATTAAAAATATACATATATTTATATTTCTTTTGGATATTATAAATTCTCCTATACATAAAGAAAATATATAATTCATAGACTTACCTGTTATGCATATCAAAATTGCGCTGGTGAAAATCTGAGTTAAAATAATTATACTGTAGGAATCTTCAACAGTTTCCGTGAGTTTTAACAACTTTCGATGTCTTACGACGAATTCTTCAATGATGCTGCCTCCTTTGCGTTTATGATCGATTTGATGAAAGTCACTCATCAGAAGTTCGAGCTGTCCACACAGGTGCATTGTGATACCGACAAAAATTCCCTCCGTACAGCAGTTTCCAGCATATGTTACAAACAACTGAATCACCTGGTAGAATGTAATGAGGACATACTGGAGATTGGAGACGGACTCGAAGAGACAGGTCATCGGAAGGACAAACGTCCTTCCGTTGGCTGTCGCGTTTATGAAGGGTAAAAGTCGCAACAGATAAAATGTAAGGGAAACGAAGCCACAGTAAAACAGAGACAGCGAAATTATTCTCGCAGTGCGTGCATACTGGATCATGATCTCACGCGACCTCGCATCCTTGATGTTACACCAGTCCTGAATAGCAGAGCATAGATTGATCGAAAGTGTGGATCGTTGTATTTGCAACATAGTAAGTTTGATAATTCCTAGCATTGCGCTTGAGGCCACCACATACGTGTCAATCGGATCCTCAGAGGAATTTTCGCAAGCGAGGTAGACATCCATCAACAGTGTTGTCATCAGCAAAATCTAAAATAATAATATACAGGGTGTTTCAGAAATAGTTGGCCAACCCTAAGAGCATATATTCCACTCATTATAAGGATGAAAAAAAGTCATATAAACATGGGTTTTTTGGAAACGCTTCCTTTTCAAGTTATAAATATTTCTAATTTACCAAATAAATAAATATGTGGTTTAGGGGAGCCCCCCCCCCCCAATGACCTTGACCTTGATATATGTTGTCAAGGTCATGACCCTGTGTGACCTTGAGAAAGTTTTGATCGTCGGACGTCACTCGTTCAAAAGTTATGAAATATAAATATAAGTATAAAATAAAATATAGGTATAAGTATAAAATAAAAAAATATTTATAACTTTGTGTGTGTGTGTGAAAGGAAACGTTTCCGAGTTCATGTTTATATAACTTTTTTTCATCCTTACAATGAATGGTATATGCTTTTAAAGTTTGGCCAACTATTTCTGAAACACCCTGTATAGATTATTGCGGCAAATTAAAATGTTTTGCAACTTTTTATTTGTAATATTTATACTTTCAAGAAAAATTTATTTTTCATAAGTACATTTTTACATTTATATAAAACGTACTTGTGCTTACGATTTATACTTTATATAAAATGTAAATACTTTTGTATATTTTGTAGCAATAGTAAAGATAAATAATAATCCCAGAAATGTATTTAACATGTATAGTTGTATCAAATAGGTAAGCTTGTACTATTCTACTCGATACAAGCAATGTGTCTCTATAGGTACGTTTTTTACTTTAAAAATTATCAAAAGCAATATAAAAAATATGCAATTTTTAAAAATATATTATAAACTTTAAGAAATGATAAATCTCTTAACACAAAAGAATCAACATTTGTTAAATAATTTAAATTTTGGTAAGGAACCTGTGTTTTGACACATTTTTAAGGAGCAATTTATTCGGTCGCGTATAATATCTAACAATACTAATTCACGTTCTTTGATTTAGTTTTTTGGCAAGAAAGCAAAAGAATCAAAAATTTGAACTAAGCTTTCAGATATCACATAATATTGCGCGATTGTTTGTGTATCTCACAGCTAGTCCGAATGAGAATCTGCTTCTCAAAAGTGCAACGGAGAATATAAGTTCCTAAACAAAAGTTGCTTCTTTTGTAAAGATTTATCATTCTCTAAAGTATTGCCTGAAGTACCTTATATATATATAATATAAATTTATATAATATGTATATATATGAGCACTCACACATATATATGTATTTATGATCACACATATGTATGTATGTATATACATATATATACAGGGTCCGCCAAAAGTACCGGGACGGTCTAATAACTTTTGAAAGAATTAAATTTTCAAAAATCGCCGAAACACGTGATTCGATTTTTCA